>NW_007247238.1:68239-90078 GCF_000164805.1 Carlito syrichta | reverse complement strand
AGGGTACCTGCATAATGAACATTTGTATACCTAACCCTGAATTGTACTCCACATCTTTAAAATAATAAAATTTCCATTTCTCCCTATGCCTAAGCTAGCTAGCTTGCTCACAAGTATCCTCCCCACTTGGGAAGAATTGTGTAGTCATTCCAGCATCTTTCTCCACCCTCTTATCCCCATTCACCAGAACAAGAGAAGAATCTGTCTAATGTGGACAATCCTTTAGCACCACCCATGTTGAGTGTGAGCACATACTTGTAAAGGCATGCATGCCAGGCTTACATGGATTTCATCTCTCTTTCAGACAGTCAATATTTCGATTTCTCCTTCAATTTCATTAGCAGACTTACTCTGATACTCTGAGGAGCATGTCTCTATGCCCGTTGTTGGACATTATGGCTGTAAAGTGTCTTCTTTAGTCTAAAGAAATGTGGTTTGGCAGTCCTAACTGGTGTAAAACCTCTGGTTTGTTTATAGCACTATGAGTATTTACACCTACCACTGGGTATGTGAAGCCCAGTCCACAGTCAATGTCTATTCTTGTCAAGATCCGGATGTAGCCCCCAGGACCACCAGCATCAGTTTCACTTCCCCTCCCCCACCATCCCGAACCTGCCACAGAGCTATCTGCAGTCTCTGTCACTTTTGCAGGCAGATAGAAGCACTCTTATTGGCATTGTGACTCAGAGGATGCAAGAGACTACATCTCTGCCTTGGTGCAGTGCTCCCATGTCTACTCATTTAATGGACCCAGCTCTCCTTCCCTATCTCCATGCTCCCCCACTTACAGTTTTCTTGAAAGTAAGATGAGAATGTGAGGCATTAAACTTCAATCACAACCATGAACTTTGCTTTCACCTCCAAGTGCACTGCTGTGTTTGCATTGGTGCCTCGAATCACATTCATTGGTACTTCAGATACAATAAGTGATGATGATTTGCTCGTTTGTTCCTGGTGCTGAGAGGAATGCAATAAAAAAAGTAACCAAAATGATTAAGGACTGAAGGAATTCACCCTAGAGAAAAAATAGGAAGAACCAGATATTGTTATTTATTGACTAAATAATTTAAGAAGGCTATGGAAACCACTTATCAGCACTTGAGAGCTGTAATGATGGCAAGAGATGGGGAAAAAGAAAGACAAATAGCTAGAAAGGAAGGCAGGAGAATGTGCTGTGCACTGAGCTGCGGAAACTCACCAGGAAAGACTTTTAGAACCCATCATTTGAGACACCAGAAACTAATGATAAAGGAGTATATTTAATTTTTTTCTTTCTGGGATGATTAGCTGAAATTGTAAATGGCTATGTGTTGACTTACCTGAGAGAGCTGGGTTTGCTGGGAAATGTAGCAGTTGGCCTCATCACCCTGCCCTAAAATTTTCAGACCTCTGGACTCCCTCCAGCTCTATTAAATGAGAATTTCTAGAGGGTGAGTTGGAGAAAATCTACACTTGCAATGAGCACACTAGGTAATTCTTTGATGTACAAAAATTGGAAACCACCAGGTATAGTAATAACTAACACTTATGTAGCATTTACTGCTTTATACATTTAATCATTTTAATCCTCATAACAACCCTCAAAATTGGGTATTATTACTGCCACTGTTTTGCAGAAAAGGAAAGTGCGGCACAGAGAGCTTAAGGGATTACCCAACTGACACAATTAAGAAGCACCAGTGCCAGAATTCGCAGTCTGCTCCTAAGTCCACACTCTTAAGGACAACAGGAGGCTGTCTCTTTGAGAACAGTTAACTTTGAAATCCTGTTGGCCTCATGGAATAGAACAACTAGGGGAAATAGTTACACTCCTCTTTTTATCCGAAGTGAAATTATCCCTTCTTTTTGTTTTTAAATGAGTGATTTAAGTCCCTCTTTGTGTACATATGTGTGCGTGTAATGATTTGAAAATCCTAGATTTGTCCTGTGATAACATGGTTATGGGGTTTATGTCTTTTTTGTATTGAAAAAAGGCTAGGAGATAATGAATTTTGAAAGTGTCTTCTGCTTTTGAAACAGGAGGAAGCTTTAATGAGAATGTTTATTTCTCTAAAAAAAAAGTAGGTTGAGATTGTCTACCTGCAAAAGGAGTTTAACTCCAGGCTTAACCAACTGAACCTCAAGGAAGCGTCTTACACAAGTCTTTCCAAACTGGTCTTCTTTATATAGTAAGTTTTATGCTGTTATCTTTCTGGGCTGGTTTTGGTTTTGGTTTGGTTTGTATTCTGCTCATCAGGACTCTTCTTTCAGCATTTATGTTCATATTTTTCAACTCATATTATATACCACAGAATAATAATATTTATAACAGTGAACTGAGACACTTCTACAATATCAAAAATAAACACTCTACCCATGGGGTGCTTGTACCCCAATAGAAGGGGTGAAGAAGTATAAACAAATATAGATAACAATTAAGCAAGAGACATAAGTGGTAAGGATAAGCACAAAATAGAGAACTGAAATAGGCTGATGCAGTGACCATTTACATAAAGTGGTCAAGGAAGACCTCTGGGCAGAGATGACGTTTGTTTATTTATTGATTTATTTTTAGTTGGAGTCTCACTCTGTCACCCAGACTGGAGTGCAGTGGCCACTCCCGGCCACTGCAGCCTCGACTGCTGGGCTCCGGGGATCCTTCCGCCTCAGCCTTCCAAGTAGCTGGAACTACAGGCACGCACTACCACGCCCGGTTAATTTTTGACTTATTGTAGAGATGAGGTCTCGCCAAGTTGCCCAGGCGGGTGTCGAACCCGCGGGCTCAGGCTATTCACTCACTTCAACCTCCCAAAGCACTAGCATTACAGGCTAAGCCACCGAGCCCGGCTAAGATGACGTTTAAATTTGATCTGAGTGACAAGGGGGAAAGAACATCCCAGGCAAAGGAAGCAGCTAGTGTAAAGTTCATAAAGTCATAAGTATGGCTTGAAACAGAAAGACCATTGTGGCTGGAGCGCAAGGTGGGAGGGGAAAAGGGCTGAAGGCGGGGGAGGGACAGTGGCCAGAATGGGATGTTTTGATTTTCAGTGGGACGCGATTGGAGTGCTTTCAGCAGAAAAGTGGAGTGATCTAAGTTTTCTATGCTCTCATGCTGCAAAGTGGACAATGGATTGTAGGTGGCAAGAACAGAAACAGAAAGACTGGCCAGAAGATTTATGTGATCTACGGGAGACTGGCTATGGTTCCTGGGTTGTTAAAACTTATCCTATAGTACTTTTTTCATTTTGTTCTTTTGTATATTATGTCCTGTCTTTAAAAAAAATTATGTGAAGCCATTGTTTTGGACTGAACTTCTGAACTACACCCCAACATACCAGACCAAACCAAAATGGAGTCAGTCACACTAAGTGCCAAACAAACAAACTGAAACTTTAAGGAAAAGATAGATCCCCAAACAGACCAGTTTTCTTTGAAAACAGGAGTTTCCAGTCTACCTGTGTCAGCATATTAAATACGCTCTGCTTTAACCATTACAAAAAAGTAGCCATAAGTAACCTGAGGTTAACCAATCAGCTTTTTTCCTATTCTGTCCCTTGTTCCCATCTTCCAAAACCCACATTCATGCCAATGCCCAGTGGGTGTTCTCATTCTATTTTGCAGAATGGAGGCTGCCCCATTCATGAGTGGTGATTAAAAGCCAGATGCATAACTCAATTTATTGTAATTTTGTCTTTTAGCAGTGCTTTTTCATTTGGGGGTATTAAAATACCTTAAAAATGATTGTGATAGTATGTGAGAGTTGTTTTGTTGTAAGGTTTTCAGTTGGCAAAGAAAATAAACAAATAAAAATAACCTATTATTCTTACCCCAAGTTTTGTTTTGGAAATTGTGCTGATCTGAGTTGAAATCTACTGGCATACTCTACTAGACCATGGAAGTAATAAACAATATCCTAGAAAAACCTTGAAAGAAAGAACACAGAGCATGTTTCTTGAAATGAATGACTGAACAATACAGCACAGGATAACACAACATAACATCTGGACGCACATTCCCTCCCTCAGGAATGCCCTCTGCCTCTGTCCTGGTGTTTTATCAGGGTTTCCAGGAACACACCTGTCTTGCATCTGACTTGGACCTTCTGGATTCTCGCCTTCAGCTGTGTTCGCTCCCTCAACCTGGACAGAAATTCTCTGATCATTCACAAAGGCATTAAAGCTCAACTCAGTTTATATTTATGTCCTCTTCTCCGGGATGGAAAGGAAACCTCCCTGCTGATTGGGATCATTAGAAATTCCCCAGAGAGACATGGACTCATTATGTTGTTCCTGTGTTTTAATATGGATTTACCAGAAACCCCCGGGGAGCCATGTGTCTATATGCACAGTTCCTGTTCTAGAAGGGTAACTGTCTGCAGTGTTTACAGTGTACAGGCCCTTCCAAAATGGTCTCTGAGTGACTTTAAATAAACAGAAGGGAAGTAGAGGCAGTGTTACTGATGCATGCTATTTATTTTGGGTAGGCTTCTTGGAGAAGGTTGAATTGATGTTCAACCCCCTTCACAAACAGAAAGTTTTCTGAGGAGGCCTAGTAAAAAAGACAGGGGAGAGGATGAGGAGGGAGACAAAGAAGATAGCTTCCTTGGCCACTGAGTGTTTGGTACTGCCCTTAAAGCAGGTAGGGATGGGAGCGGGGATTTATAAACCCTCCAAGACGAGGAATTAAAAATTAGGGACTGTTATCCTTAGGTACATTGGGATGGTGCAGAACATTAACGTGAAGGGACATTTGGAGTATTTTGGTCAGGGCTTCTTAATTTGAGATTTGAGGTTTAGAGGGGCAGTGTAGTCTTGAATTCCTTGAAAAGATAAGCAAAATGGTATTAATGTAAGCACATGTGCATTTCTCCAAGAATATTCTTAGCATTTATCACACAAAGGCATCTATGAGAGACCACCTTGACCTTTTCTCATCCCCTTGGAAGTTGCTGCTTTTTTAATATCTGGTATAGGTCTCTCTTTTAGGGCTACAGTCTTTTTCTTTAAATCTAAGCTATTTTTCAAAGAGAATTAAAAGAGGAAGATGTACTTTATCTAAACCCCCTGACTTCTGAGAGTGTGAACAAGACAATACATGTCTCTTCCTCCTCCCCTCCATACACTGTTCTCGTGACTTTCTTGTTTTCCATATTGTACCTAAGAACTCTCCCAGGAAGGGTGCTCTCTCCTGGGAAGGGTGCCCTCTCCTGGGAATGGCACCTTCTAGCCCTTGGGAGTTCACTTCTGGGCTGTTTTCCATGGAGCCATAGGGAATTTTACATGAAACAAAGGTTATTTGCATTCATATTTGCCACAGTCTAGAAGGTTCTCAGCCTATTAGAGATTGTTATTAAGATTGTTTCAGGGGGAAAAATTTCTTTTCCTGTTACCTGACCTATTTTTTAAATGAGAAATGAAGACTAAACCAAATAGAATTAGAGACTTGAAAAACTGACAATTATTTCCAATGTCCAGTTCAATACAATAACTATTCATTCATTCAATAACTCTCCTTTAGAGCTTACTCTGTGCTAAGTGTGGAAGATACAATGATAAAATTGATAAGGTATGATAAAGGAGATATGCTCAGGATGGTGTGGGATACTTTTATTTTTGGTTAATATTATAGATGGGCTGTCATCAAGCTTATACCAGGACATTTCTGGTTATCCAAGTACCCATTCCAGTTTTTAAATATCAACTCTTTCTTTGAACTGAAATAGCCTCTTGGTTACCAATACATCAAGTATAAATGCCCAAAGGATCAAATGAGTGACGTGAGATGGGTGTAAAGTCCATTTGACTCAGGGACACTTTGCAGTGTAAGCCTATGAAAATACTTCCTCTTGCAGAGGAAATATGCTTCCTTTCATTTTTCTTTTTAAAACAAACAGTCATGCTGGCCTGTCTTTTGATATCCTATGTTTAATAGTAATATAGACTGACAAACATTCTCCTCTACTCTTTGTTGTAAGAAAAGCAATAATGCATCTTTAATGATAAATGACAGCTTCAGCTGAGGAACATAATAAGGATTGTCAGCAAATTGTGAACACTTACCCTGTCCAAATGGATACCCAAACAATCCATGCAGGTTGGCTCAGTTTATCAATTCTTCTGACATTTCAAGAAAAGCCAGAAATAAAACTTTTTTTCACATAAAATCCAAGTTTTATATATTTCCATATTAAACATGTAACAGTTCATCAAATAAGTTCACTCACTAAACCTGGCCCTCGGGCAGCCGGTTTACTTTATTTGAAAAGACAATAGTCTTAGTAACTCCAAGGAAGAAACTTTCCCCTTTAGGAGCTACTCGGAACAAATATACTCCTTCAAAATTTAGAATAATGCACTCACTCTCTTATTATTTCTTTCATCCATCAATTCCTTCCAATATTCATTGAGTGCATATGAGCTTAGCATTGTGTCCTGGACATATAGCTGAAAATATAATAAAGACCTTGACCCTGAGAAACGTGCTCTCCTTTCCACCTTTTGTCTTGTTTATGCTGAGCCTTTTACCACAAACTTGAGCCTTTGAGATTGCCTGTTTCCTCTTATCATCACCTGGTTTTACATGAAATACTTAGTTGATCTGGAAGGCTTAGCCCGAAGACATGTGAAACAGTGTAAATTTGGTCACCCTGTGAGAACTGAGCCTAAATTATCTTCTCTGAGAGCAGGGATCTGATAAACTTTATTTTAAAACTTTGCTCGCCACTCTAAAATTCATTTTAGGGTGAAGTCAAAGAATCCATGAGTTTTGCACTGCATCCCACGCAGCATCAACTTCGGAGCACTGGCATTAGACCTTACCCAACATTTCATTTTTCTGGCATTTGATGGGAATAAGATTACTTAAATTTATTCCAGCAGGAATGAAAATGGAGTGGGCAATATCTCTTTCCTATTCCAATTTTATCGATTGATTGATTGATTGATTGATTGACAGACAGTTTGAGATATTCAAAATTTGAAAAGTTGTATGTTATATATTTAGGTATTTAGAATTATCTCATGTCATTACCAAATTACAAATCCACCACAATTATTTCTGAATATTCCAATGGGAATAAAAATGAAATGGACAACAAGGTCTCTTTATTCCCTCTAGATCAATTTGTCATAATATTAGCTAGAGGTGTTTAAAATTCTGTAGGTTATATATTGTGCATGTAAATCAGTTATTGGGAATTCAGTATTGTCCAGACCAAAATGGCAACCACTAACTACATGTGACTTTGGAACACTTGAAATGTGACTAGTCCAAATTGAAATGTGCTGTAAATATAAAACATACACTGGATTTTTAAGAACAAAAGCAGAAGAATGTGAAATATCTCATTAATGATTTGTGAACATCCATTACAGATTGAAAAGATAATATTTTGGCTATACAGGCTTAATCAAAATATGTTACTAAAATTAATTTCACCTGAATTTTTTAACATGGCTACTGAAATGTTTAAAATGACACAGATGGCAGGTATTATATTTCTGTTGGATGGTGCTGGTCTAATCCTTTACTTTCTCCTTTGTTTTACCAAAGAGGAGGTTTTTGCATAACAGAAGCAAGTCAAGGCACAAGGATAAAAGCTGGACTAGTGTTTTGGTAAAATGCTTTAGTGTGTAGACATCAATAGATAATAACTATTAGGGTGTGTGCCCCACAGTCATGCTCTCTACGTGTGTATTTTTCCCTACAGTAATACTAAGTCAGTTGGTATCATTATAATATCCTAGTAATTTTAAGAAAAACAGAAGCCTCTTTTTTCTGTATTTCTATTTCAAGAAATTTTTAGAGATTAAATAGTATGTTTCCTTTTTTTCTTTTTTGGGGAGGAGGATATTCTTTTTCAGTTAACTATAAAAACCATACAATTCAAGTTATTAGTTGAATGGAAATTTCCACAATAGGGCTTCTAGTAAAAATTCTGAAAGTTATGCTTTTGCTCATTCTGTTTATTTCAGCTGTGACTAAGGTCCCTGACACCCTGAAGAGTACCTTGGGAGGTGGTAACTAGTGGTGCTTCCAGATGCATAGTTTGGGAGGTTGGTTCCTAGTGGCATCACAATGAAGAAATAGACATTCAGACCTGGTCTTTCCCCACTGTGGCTATGATCATAAGGGAAATCATCCTAGCTGCTGAGGTCCTCACCTCCAGCCCTGCAGGACTTGCCTTTGGATCATAATCTGTTCAGAAAAGACCCCAGCAGTGAAAGAGTAGACGTATTTCAGGTTTGAATGGCATCCTCTGTGGAGTGAGGAGTCAAGCTGGCTCAGTACCTATCTTCTTGCTTTTTCCACAACATCAAAATTTTTTGAAATATAATTGTACTATATTTTTAGTGATTTCTCCACTGGAATTCTGGAATAAAAAATGATACAGACTCAAATGTATAAAATAACTGGATGTGGGGACTCATTTTTAGCTAACTAGTCAAGTAGCTTATCTTCATAAATGATGGATTTTTCTCTGCTTTTTCTTATGGTAGTTTACTGATATTGGTAATTCCTTTGTAGCTAATGAAGATTCATTATTCTGGACTTTCCTCACCTGGCTAAACATATTTTTGACAAGCATGAACTCATTCTATTTCCATGCAGTAAATATAATTTTATACTGCAAGGTGGCTCTTGAGCCAAGGTACACCTGCAACAAAGCTGTCTTCAGGAATTATGGACTTGCTTTTGTTATCAACTACTTTTTGCTGTACATTCTGTTCACATGGAGGATCTAGATAAAATAATAGACTAAAAAATAAGTGTAGTCACATACCTCATTACTGTATATACAAAGGTGGTCCTGTAAGATTCCAGTGGAGCTGAAAATTTTCTATTGCCTAGTGGAGTTTTAGCTGTCCTAACATCTTCATAGCATAACGTGTTACTCACATGTTTATGGTGATGCTGGTATTAAAAAACCTACTGCACTACCAGTCATATGAAAATGCAGCACATACAATTATACAGTCTATAATACTTGATAATGAAAACAAACCACTGTATTACTGGTCTATGTATTTACTATACTAAACTTTTTATAGTTACTTTAGAATATTCTTCTACTTATTAACTGTAAAACAACCTCAGGCAGGTCCTTCAGGAGGTATTTCAGAAGGCAGTATTGTTATCATAGGAAATGACAACTCCGTGCATGTTACTGCCCTGAAGACATTCCAATGGGACAAGATAAAGAGATGTAAAGCAGTGATAATGATGATTCTGACCCTGTGTAGGCCTACACTAAGATGTACGTTTGTGTCTCAGTAAAAAATAAAAGTAAAAAAAAGTAAAAGTAAAAAATTGAAAAAAACTTAGAGATTAAGGATGTAAAGAAAGAAATATTTTTGTATAGCTGTACAACATGTTTGTGCTTTAAAATAAGTGTTACTACAAAAGAATCAAAACGTTTTAAAAATTTTTTAAAGCTTATAAAACAAAAAGTTACAATAAGCTAAGGTTAATTTGTTATTGAACAAAGAAAAAATATTTTTGTATGAGTATCATCTAAATATACAGTCTTTATAGTCTACAGTGGTGTACATTAATGTCCTAGGCCTTCACATTCATTCACCACTCACTCATTGAGTCACCCAAAGCAACTTCCAGTCCTGGTAAGTACCCTATACAGGCATACCATTGTTGATTTTTTTTATACCATATTTTTACTGTACCTTTTCTATATTTAAAAAATCTCTAGATATACAAATATCATTGTGTTCCAATTACCTACAATATTCAGTACAGTAACATGCTGTGCAGGTTTGTAGCCTGGAAGCAATAGCCTATGCCATAGAACCTAAGTTTGTAGCAGGCTATACCATCTTGGTTTGGGTACGTGCACTCTGTGATGTTCACACAGTGACAAAAATCACCTAATGATGCATTTCTTAGCATCTCTGCCTGTCATTAAGTGATGCATGACTTTATAAGTTAAACTGACTTTTTTCTCTCTACTTGAATTCAGATAGTAACTGGTGAGCAAGACTTAAAAAGCCACAAAATATTGTCTTTATCTCTTTGAAGTAGTATACCATGTACCTGCCTGACAATTTCCCTTTGTGAATGATCACAATTTCCTTTATTGAATATCCAGATGGAGCTTTAAAATTATTAAACATCATTATCATTATAAACATGAATAAAGGCCCACAGTCTTTTATTGCAGAAAATTGATATCCAAGTTATTTTAAGCAGCAAGCACCACTCGAGGTGCCTATTATCATGTTGTTATTCTTGTTCTAAATTTCTATTTTGCCTTTTTCCTCTTTTGCTTTTTATTCATAGTATTTATGATGCACAACTGTGAATGCTTTGAAAGGACCATGCAAAATTAGCATAGCATTCTTCAAGTAAGAATGATAGACTGTGACCTATATTTCATAAGTTCAGGGATTTCCTGGGAATAAAAATAAAGTTATGGATTTATAAAAATATCCAGGCTAACCGGGCTCGGTGGCTCAGCCTGTAATCCCGCGCCTTTGGGAGCCTAAGGTGAGTGGATTGCCTGAGCCCGCAGGTTCGAGACCTGCCTGGGCAGCAAGACCTCATCTCTACAATAAATCAAAAAATCAGCCGGGCGTGGTAGCGCATGCCTGTAATTCTGGCTACTTGCAAGGCTGAGGCGGAAGGATCGCTGGAGCCCAGCAGGTCGAGGTTGCGGTAGCCGGGAACGGTCACTGCACTCCTGTCTGGGCGACAGAGTGAGACTCCAACTCAAAAATATATATATATATCCAGGCTCTGAAACCTTCTTTTCGCAATGTGCTGAGCTGGGATCAGTTGGCCCTCTTCTGCCCCATCACATTAACCCCAGGCAGTCTACTTTAAGCCAGCTAGAGTGAGCATCTGTGTCTCTCAGGCTAGACAAAGACTTTCAAGGGGCACAACTTTTTTTTTTTAACTCCGTTCTCAGAGGCTTAACTTTACCTGCTTCCTTTGCAGGTAAAACAGATCTGCTTAAGAATATTTCTGTGGTCATGAAACCATCATGATTCTCCTTGCCCTCTTCCCTGATCACAATAAACTTTTCTTCTTTACAAATTCCTACTCATTGAGAAATCGTACTATGCCTTTCTTACACATCTCTGCTGTGTAAAAACCTGAGGCACAAGCAAAGGGATGATTTGAAGTACTGAAGTCAATAAAACCTCCTTTAATCAAGGTTGCATAAAACCAAAGTCAACTTCCCAGTCTCTTTCTCTCAAGGGTAAAGCATGGCATTAGAAATAGGGCATTTTGGCCTCTTTTGGGGTGTTCTGAATTCAGAAGGGTTCTCATCAAAATAGATGCATTAGGTGTATTTGAATTGAAAAACATGAAACCACACTTTCTGACAAAAAGTAAGCTTGATTTGCAATTGGTTTGACAATGAAGGCTGATCTTGCCAATAGGCTAAATGATAGACATCTGAACTGAATTAAATGCGTTAAATCTCCACATTTTGATATATGGAGATATATGTATATATATACACACATATTTTAAACATATAATACTTATATACAAATACATAATAAATATTTAATAAAAGTATTTTATTTAAAAATAACTTACAGCCAGGCTCGGTGGCTCAGCCTGTAATCCTGCGCCTTTAGGATGCTGAGGTGAGTGGATTGCCTGAGCCCACGGGTTCGAGAGCCGCCTGGGCAACTTGGTGACACCTCATCTCTACAATAAAATCAAAAATTACCCAGGCGTGGTAGTGCACGCCTGTAGTTCCAGCTACTTGGAAGGCTGAGGCGGAAGGATCGCCAGAGCCTAGCAGGTCGAGGCTGCAGTGGCCGGGAGCGTGCCACTGCACTCCATTCTGGGTGACAGAGTGAGACTCCAACTCAAAAATAAAATAAAATTAAAAAAAAAATAACTCACATATTTTTAAATATTATTTTTGCAAGCATGTATTAAAATTAACAGTATTTCCATTTCACAACTTAGTCTAACTTTATTGAGTTAAACAGGGTGACACTAAGGGAAAGAGTAACAGATATAAGTAAAAATCCCTTTGATAAAGGTATGGCCTTTTGGTGCATTTCCTGAAAACTAAGGGAGTGAATAAATGACAGAGTTACAAATAATTTTACATCAGGTGGGTTTCAGTTATTTGCATTCAAAAAAGGAATTGAGTTTTCAGCTGCTGCAACATTAAGAACGATTTTTGATGATAAATCACTATTGAATTTTGGCATTTTGAAAGAAATTCAAAGAAATGAGTCCTTGCTATGAGATATCTCCTCCCATTCTCCTTTGAGTGATCTATAAAGAAAAAACCAGACGTACTGTTGATGCTGATCACTATTTTGTTCTAGCAATAAGTAGTATTTATTCACAGATAAAGAGCAGTAGCCCAAAAAGTGCATTTTTGCGTTTAATATTTATCAAAATTTGATGTATATTTATGTGCATGTTGTGTGGTTTGAGCAAGCTTTTATTAGCAAGAAAGGCAATGACAGCTTAATCCAAACAAATTTCATTTTGACATTTACAGTCATATGGTTACAAAAAATTAAAAATTTTAAACGTATATACATAGTTATGATGTGGAGGGACTGAGCAATTAATAAGAGTTTTTCAAGCATAAATATATGCTACCATAAGTTGAAATGCTGTGGGGGAAATGGAACAGAAATATTTCTTCCAGGAGAAAATTATCCACATACAAACCTCAGCTGTTAAGAAAGAGCTTCTTCATGTTTGTGTCAATGAAAGATGATGGAGTTTCATATCACTATGGCATTTAGATTCCACTGGGTACATTTAAAGCAATGATATGAAGGTTTCATTTTAAAATGTCAGTATACAATGAACTGAAAATCCTTCTGTATTTAAAATTAAGATGCAAATTTAAGTATTAATCTAAAAGATGGGAGAGGACACATAATTTTGAAGAATTATTTTATGAGACCAAAACTCTGCAAACGCCATAGAATTTCTGACAATGAGTCACCGGCTTTAAATGTAAGCATTAGGTTTCTGGTAAGTGGTTTTTTGAGTGTAGTTGAAAATCTGTGTTTGGAGTACCTTGGAGACAATTATCAGAAGAAGGAACAAATGAGTAGGGCAGGAACCATCTTAATTCAGCACTTGCAGAGAGGGACTACATGTAACTGCAGGTAACCTTGGGCATAGTGATCACAAGCCGATAAAGCTGAGGTTGGATTCTAAGGAACAAGGAAAATTCTATTAGCAAGATGATCTTTAAAAAAGGTTCAGCAGGCTTTGATACTAAATGAAAAGCATCCATGGAAACAAGATAAAAGGGGTAAAGGAGTCTGAGAGCAGATATTCATGTAGGAAAGAATGTTCGAGAAGGCCATTTGCATTCACAAGACGGTAGAGGAGGTACAGGATGAAGTCGAGAAAATTATTTGGTGAAGCAAATTACATTCGAGAGTGGAAAACAAGAGACTCATTTTAAAAAGCAGACTTCGGGTTTCTAAAACAAAAAAGAAAAAGGAAGAAGTACTTTATACAAAGCAGAATGATAAATATATTGAAAGTTAACGTCATGTAGAACAAAGGGTCATGAGAAGTAGCTTGTCTTTATTGAATTAGGAACCAAAAAATTAGATCATAACTAATAAAAGAAAGGGAAAAAAGTACTTAACACTTTTTGGCATAAGTTTGACTTAGCTAGAGTATTTCATTTGCCATGTTAAATTACATACTTAAATATTGAATAAGTACCCATTGGGTGTAAGGCACTCTTTAGGTACCAGGAAGGTAAACAAACAGACACAGACTGGTCCCTGCCCGTGACTTCTTTAGATCTCTTGGTAAAGCAAAAGATCGTAAAAATAACTACAACAACTAGAAGTGTGTTGTGATACAAACAAGAACCTTAGCAGGGAGTGAAATTAATTCCAACTTGGGTAGACAGGAAAGAATGTATTCCTTTACTCATTCTTTCCACAAATATTCATATGCATGTTTCATGCCAGCATAGACTACTTGATGCTGGGTGCAGCAACAACTGTCCCTACCCTCAGGTCAGGTGATATCTGGGCCAGGAGAGGGAATTGCTGAAAGTGCTAATAGCATGAGAAGTCCTCCCAGCTCCATCCACCTCCCTGGCATGGTAGCCTGCAATTGGAGATCAAAATAGATGTTGCTCATTTGCATGCCTTTTTCTTTGGTCATGAGTTCACCAAGTACTTTTTACGAGGGAAGACCCTCCCCCCAAAAAAACTGGAATTATTTTTTGGAGGGAAGGACCTTGGTAGTACATTTGGAATTTGTTCCTCCAGATCACACAGACAACCAAAGGTTTTATCTGGAAGTTCTGAGAAGATTGCATCACAATTTGTGGAAGAAACAAGGCACCTACCCACACTGCTGGTATGACTCCCGTGCCCCACACTCCCTATTCACCCAATCTTACCCCAAGCAACTTTTTGTTTCCCCCACGGAAAAAATTCTCAAAGGGAAACGTTTTGCTAATGTGGAAGAGGTGAAACAAAAAATGGCAGAAGCAATAGAAGGCATCAGAATTGATGAGTTCAAAAACTGTTTGGAATTGTGGAAAAAGCATGGTATATTACATCAAACGGAGAGTAGTTTGAAGGTGACTGAAGTTTAAACATATAAGAATAAATACACAATTTTTTGTAAGTAAATTCCAGGTTTTTTTGGATCCCCCTCATGTATGTCTCTGTATCTCACAATTTCACATTTTATTCTAATAGCATTAAGTCCACCGCCTTAGTGTGACATTTAAGGCTTTTCATACTTTGGTCCCAATTTCCCCTCCAGTTTTACCTGCCATCATACTCCTCCTACCATTGCCTCCACATTTTTATGTACTCTATGCTCTTATCACTTTATGCCTTCTCTTCTGAAAACACCCCATATTGTTTTAGACACATGTTCCTTTGCTCCTGTTGGTTCCCCTGCTAAAATGCATGCTTTTCTCTCCAGTCTTAAATGCATGTTTCCTTCACTTCTGCTTCCTGAAATCTTCCTCGTCTGTCCTTAAGTCTCAGTTCACAGGCTGGCTCATCCATGTAGCCTTCCCAGACCGTGCAATAATCACGACTCCCTTGCTTTGGCTTCTCAGGACAATTTCTTCTCTTCATACTCTGTGCAGGTTCCTGGTCTTTTGTTTAATACCTTCTTTTGAGTCACGTGAGAGAGTGACCTCTTTAAGCAAGTTGAACTCCTATCATCAGCACAGTACCAAACAGAAGAAACCTTAAAAAATGCTGCTGATCAGAATAAAACAAAATTATTGACTGTGGTGATACCACAAACATATACTTGGTATAAACACACGTTAGTTTGTCATAAGCACCTTATTTTTTCAGAACTCTAACTTCCCCATAACTCCCAGCACAAGGTGGAATATAGGATAAATATTCAATAAAGATCCGGTTTTTGTATCTGAATGTCAGATGTTGTAAGAGGTCAGAAAAATAGCTTGTTTGTAGTATATTCACTCTTAGGGTAATTTGCTGGTTTTAGATCTGGAATCAGCACTAGTATCTCTGACGCTTTCCTTTCTTTTCTGGGCCTCTGCTTCATGGATCACTATAGTCGTCTTTGCAGAAACCATTCACGAACATATTCTGTGGTGCTAAGACTTCCCAGTAGCATCTCAGTGGACTGTGGGGTGAGAAGCAGAGCTTCAGCATGACCTCTCCTGCTCCATTTGTTAGCCTCTCCTCTCAACTTGCTGCCTCCCACGGCAGCTGCAGGTCAGTGGTGCTGCCTGTGTTTTGTATGTGTCAGTTGCTATGTGATGATGACACTCTGGGCCCAGGGTTCTGGCTTTGCTCCAGGACTTGGTTGCTGATGAGCCCAGGACTCTCTTGCACCTTCAGTAGGTCTTGTAGATGATGCTGAGCTAAGTGCTCCCAGAACCAGCTGTGTAGCCTGAGTAGATCTGGGCCTCGCAGCTGCTCTGATCATAACCCTTGCTTTACAGACTGTGAGCCAGCTGGGTCCTGATACCATGGTGACACCGCACTCCCCTCGCCCGCCTCCTTTCATTCATGCCTGCCTTCCTGATTTCTGAGTTCCTGTTAGAGTCAAGGATCAATGGACCATGTGTCTCTGACAGCAGCATTATGGTAATAACTTCCAGCTCTCTCTTCCCAGTGAAAATATTTGTCTGGATTCAGAGTTCTTTGGGTGTAAGTCAGTAGAGAATTTCTTTTTATACATGACTTAGTGTCAGTCTCTATATATGTATACATACAATTGTATTTTTAAATTTAGACTCATAGGTTTATTACACCATATAATAAAGTTCATTGAAAGCAACATCCATGTGAACTTTAAATTAATACAGTCATCTGCGGCACAACAATGTTTTCATCAATGACACCCCATATATGCGATGGTGGTCCCATAAGACTTTAATGAAGCTCAAAAATTCTGATCACCCAGTGACTTGGTAGCCTTTGTCATGCATTACTCATGTGATTTGTGGTGATGCTGGTGTAAACAAACCTACAGCACTGCTACTCATATGATAGCACAACATATACAATAATATACAGTACATAAGACTTGATAATGATAATAAACATTATTTTTTTCACATTTCTTATTTTTTAATGAATGTCATAAATGATCCTCTTTTTCACAATTAAAAAAATCAGAATCCAAGTAAAGTTCATATATTACAATAGATTAATTTGTTCTATAAGTCTATGTATGGGTTTTCTCCTGCTTGTACTCTCTATTTCTTTTACTCTGCAACTTATTTGTTGAATATTCATATACTTTTTTCATTTTAATGTTTTTATTAAAATATAATTTACATGCAGTAAAATGCATAGATCTTAAGTCTTAACAGTTCTATGTTTTGACAAATGCATACATTCATTTAAGCATTCATTTAACCCATGCTCTTGTCAAGATATAGAACATTTCTGTCATTATGGAAAGGTCTCTTGAGTCCTTAGGAGTCAATTCTTCAATTCAATTCTTGCTCTGGTCTTCCCAACCCCTCTACCTTCAATTCCAAACAATCATTGTTATGATTTCTTTCACCATAGATTAATTTTGTCTATTATAGAACATCAGCCACATAAATGGAATCATATATTTTATGTCTGACTGCTTGCATTCAACATGATTAAGCATCTATGTTACAGGTTCGTGTATTTATTATAGTTTTATTGTTATTTTAGCATATATACCTATATACCATCTGCTTCTTTTAAAAAAAAAGCCAACTGTAAAACAGCCTCAGGCAGGTCCTTCAGGAGGTATTCCAGAAGAAGGCATTGTCATGGGAGATGACAGTTCCATGCATGTTATTGCCCTTGAAGATTTTCTACTGATACAAAATGTGGAGATGGAAGACAGTAATATTGATCATCCTGAACCTTGTTGGCCTAGGTTGGCTTTTTGTTGTTGTTTTTTTTGAGTTAGAGTCTCACTCCTTCACCCAGGCTGGAGTGCAGTGGCATGCTCACGGCCACCCCATCGTCGACCTACTGGGCTCCAGTGATCCTTCCGCCTCAGCTTTCCAAGTAGCCAGAACTACAGGCATGTGCTATCACCCCCGGCTATTTTTTATTTTACTGTAAAGACGAGGTCTCACCAAGTGCCCGGGCTGGTCTTGAACCCACGAGCTCAGGCAATTCACTCACCTCGGTCTCCCAAAGTGCTGGGATTACAGGCTGAGCCACCAAGCCTGGCCAGGCCTAGGTTAATGTGTGTGTATGTGTCTTCGTTTTTAACACAAATTTTTAAAAAGTTAAAAAATTAAAACTAAGAAAAAGCTTATAGAAAAAGACTATAAAGAAAGAAAATTTCTTGTACAATGGGTTTGTATTTTAAGCTAAGTGTTATTACAACAGAGTCAAAAAGCTTAAAAAAATTTAAAAGATTACAATAAAAGAAGATTAATTTATTACCCAAGAAAGATTTTAAAAATAGGTTTAGTGCCACCTAAATGTACAGTGATAATAAAGTTGACAGCAGTGTACAGTAATGTCCTGGGCCTTCACATGCACTCAGCACTCACTCTCTTACTCACACAGAGAAACTTCCAGTCCCACAAGCTCCATTCATGATAAGTGCCCTATACAGGTGTACCACTGTTGATTTTTTTTTTTTTTGGAGTTGGAGTTGGAGTCTCACTCTGTTGCCCAGGCTGGAATACAGTGACATGCTCCCAGCCACTGTGGCCTTGACCTGCTGGGCTCAGGTGATCCTTCGCCTCAGCCTTCCAAGTAGCTGGAACTACCGGCACTTGCCACCATGCCTGGCTAATTTTTTTATTTATTGTAGAGATGAGGTCTCACCAAGTTGCTCGGGCTGGTCTCAAACCCACGGGCTCAGGCAATCCTTTCATCTCAGCCTCCCAAAGTGCTGGGATTATAGGCATGAGCCACTGCACCCGACCACCACTGTTGATCTTTTAGCCCATATTTTTACTGTACCTTTTCTATGTTTAGATATGTAAATACTTGCCATTGTGTTCCAATTGCCTTCAGTATTCAGTACAATACGTGTGTAGCCTAGAAGCAATAGGCTATACCACAAAGCCTAGGTGTGTAGTAGACTATACTGTCTAGGTTTGTGTAAATGCACTCTATGATATTCACACAAGGATGAAATTGCCTAACAATGCATTTCTTAGAATGTCTCCTCATCATTAAGTGATACATGCCTGTAAAATGATTTCTTCAAACACTCAATGGAGCAGTTTCAACATTTTATGGTCCTGCCCTTTTTCTCTGATGTAAAAAAGAGAAGAGCACCATCAAGATTTATTGAGCATCTACTTTAGATATGTTCTGTCATTAAACATAACACTCATGGGAGGTTGGGGGTGTTCTGCTTATTTGTAAGATGAAACAAAAAGTTCAGGTTTAAGAAGCAGCTTATCGGCTGGGCTCGGTGGCTCAACCTGTAATCCCAGCACTTTGGGAGACCGAGGTGAGTGGATTGCCTGAGCCCGCAGGTTCGAGACCCGCCCAGGCAACTTGGCGAGACCTCGTCTCTACAATAAATCAAAAATTAGCTGGGCATGGTAGTGCACGCCTGTAGTTCCAGCTACTTGGAAGGCTGAGGCGGAAGGATCTCCAGAGCTCAGCAGGGCGAGGCTGCGGTGGCCAGGACCGTGCTACTGCACTCCAGTCTGGGCAACAGAGTGAGACTCCAACTCAAAAAAAAAAAAAAAAAAAAAAAAAAAAAAAAAAAGCAGCTTGTCTATGGATCGAAAACTAGTAGGTGAGGGAGTGCAGATTGAACTTTTGAGGATCCAGCTCCAACACAAGTGTTCACTAACCTGCCTCTCCTTCTGACTGCAAAGTGGGTTCATCTCATGAGGATAAATGACACTATAATTCCAGAAAATTATGATCTGCTAGTAAATGATCACTGAGCCCCTGTTTTCGCTCTTTTCACTGCTTGAAATGCTGCCCCTGCTCCTTCCGTGGTGTGATCTCTGGCTCACCCTCTAAGAGTTTCCTCAAAAGTGACTCTATCTCTGAAGGACACTGAACCATCTCCCACCCCTATCCCCTGCTCTTCACAAAATTGGTTTTTCTTTTCACTATGCAGTTCTTTGTAAATGAGTCTTAATTTTAGCACTGCATTATAGTTGGTCATTTGTGTCTCTCTCTTCTCAACCACTTATTTCATTAATCATCCTGATACCCCAGGGTCCAGCACAGTGACTGCATTCAGCTTTGCTTGAAACATACTTTTGAAAAAAATAAATTGCATGAATAAATTTTAATGATATAAACCGACTCTCCATAGAGGGAGGTTACAATTAAATTAAACATGAAAGCTCTGCCTTGTCCTTTCTCAGCTCATCCCAAATAAAATAATTGTTACTTTATGTCATCTTGAGCATCTGCCCGAGATGGGGGTACAATTCCTCTTCAGGGAGAAGCTCAGGGAACTTCCTGGAGACTAGGAAAAAAACACGGGAGTGAATTATGTGGTTGTGATTTCTGAAGGCATGCCTGATTAAAGTTTGTGAACCTTGATCTTTGGTTCCATTTATTGACCTGCCTCTGTACTGTCTGTCTGAAAAATACTGTTTTAAATCAGTTGAGACCTTGAGCTAAGAGTGAACTAGAGTTAAGTCTCAAGATGGGGTTAGGTATTGTTTTGTTTTCGTTAAAAAAGGAAGGATGCATTTATTTTAGTCTCTGTGTTATCCCATGATGTTCCTGACTATATGGTATGGTACTGTGACAATCTTAAATCAGAATAAGCCAAAAGTCACAGATTATTTTAAAAGAATTAATGACAGAGCAGCTGTGTCGCAGGTGGTCTATATTTAGTTTTAAGATTTGGCTCAGTAGTTCAGCCTGTAATCCCAGCACTTTGGGAGGCCGAGGTGAGTGGATTGCCTGAGCCTAAGGGTTCAAGACCAGCCCGGGCAACTTGGCAAGACCTCGTCTCTACAATAAATCGAAAATTAGCTGGGCATGGTAGTGCGTACCTGTAGTTCCAATTACTTGGAAGGATGAGGCGAAAGGATCACCTGAGTCCAGCAGGTCAATGCTGGGGTGGCTGTGAGTATGCCACTGCACTCTAGCCTGGGTGACAGAGTGAAACTCCAACTAAAAGAAAAAAATTGTTGATGTGACTGTGGTATGTGACAAATACAAGAGTTTTGACATACAACTTTTGCCCTGAACTCTTTTTCCTCACCCCCTGACCCTTGCATCTTCCCAGAATTGGCTATATTTTCTTTTTTAAAATTAAATTAAATTTTATCTTTTCATTTATTTTTAAAGTGTTCTTTTATTTTAATTGACAAATAGTAAGTGTGTATATTTATAGGACACAATATGGTGTTTCAATACATGTATACATTGTGGAATGATCAAATCAAGGTAATTAGCATATTCATCATCTCAAACATTGATCAATTATTTGTGGCAAAAACATTTAAAATTTTCTTCTCTACCTATTTTGAAGTATTTTATATAACACATTATTATCTTTTTTTCTCTTTTTGAGTTGGAGTCTCACTCCATTGCCCAGCCTGGAGTGCAGTGGCGTGCTCACGGCCACACCAGCATCGACTTCCTGGGCTCAGGTGATCCTTCTGCCTCAGCCTTCCAAGTAGCTGGAGCTACAGGCTCACGGCTACCATGTACAGCTAAATTTTTTTCTTTTAATTGTAGAGATGAGGTCTCATGATGCTGCCCAGGCTGGTCTTGAACCCTTGGGCTCAGGCAATCCTCTCGCCTTGGTCCCCCAAAGTGCTGGGATTACAGGCTTGAGTCACCATGCCCAGCCAGAACACATTATTGTTAATTGTAGTCACCATGCTGTGCAATAGAACACCAGAATATATTCCTCCTGTCTAACCAAAACTTTGCACCTATTCACCAACATGTCCCCTTCCCATCTGCAACCAACCCCTCCATAGTATCTGGTAATGACCATTCTACTATCTACTTCTATGAATTTGACTTTTTAGATTCCACATGTAGCCGGGCTCGGTGGCTCAGCCTGTAATCCTGCACCTTTGGGAGGCTGAAGTGAGTGGATTGCCTGAGCCCGCGGGTTTGAGACCTGCCTGGGCAGTGAGACCTCATCTCTACAATAAATCAAAAAATCAGCCAGGCACGCCTGTAATTCCAGCTAGTGGAAGGTTGAGGTGGAAGGATCACTGGAGCCTATGGGGAGCCAGTCCCCCCAAAAGAGATTTTGAGGGTCCCTGGAAGGTGGGGCAGCGTCGGCGAATATTCTGGGAGAATAGAAGGGAAGAAAGAGACTGGACTCTGTCTAGTGCAGAAGCCGATTCTGTAGTAGGGATAGATATTAAAAGAAGGCAAGATGGAGGCATAGATATAAAGAGGAAGAAAGAGAAAGAAAGAAAGAGGACAACTGTTCAGTGAAATGAGCAGAAGCCGTTTATTGGGAAC
>NW_007247238.1:49645-67952 GCF_000164805.1 Carlito syrichta | reverse complement strand
GGGGGGGGGGGGGGGGGGGGGGGGGGGGCGTCCCCGCCCACCAGGCATTTTCCCCAAGCATGAGGAAGGACAGTCCCAAAATTATCTCACTGTTCCTTATGCTTGGTTTATGTTCCTCAAAAGCGATACAACAGTTTTAATATCATAAAATCCTAATAATCAATAACTTCTAAAACTTATGCATACCCAACACCTAATGACTGACTTAAATCCTTAATACCTTTCTATTCTGTGCTAACTTTACCTGTACTATAAAAAACTCTTAATTGTAGGTCAGACCAGTTCCTAAAGAATGTGGCCCAGTCCAAAATGGATGCTGGGCCCTTAGGAATGTGGCCCAGGCCAAAGTTCGTGCTGGGCCATTTCTGGTAACCCTAGATAACCATCTCATGCTGGAAATAGCTCTCTAAATGTATATACTAATTCTACAAATATATTCTTAAACTTTATAAAGAAGCTTGTATCACGTATAAGGCTCCCAAATGTGATCTGAGTTTGAACTGTGTTAAGTTTAAAGCTGAAACCGCAGTCTGTGAGAAGCGGGAACAATGGATCCCTAGAGTCAGCCATGCCTGTCATATTCTCAGAACTTCATGCTTAGATCGTTAAAATCCCTACCAGTGGGTAATGCTAAACAACAAGGAAAGGAGGAGGGAATGAGCCTTCAGCTCCTGAACCAGCCTGGTGGTCTCAGGGTCTGCAGCCTGCCTGGATCCCTAATGCTCAGGCAGGCCTCCACGGCTGGCTCCCAACAGGAGCCCAGCAGGTCGAGGCTGCAGTGGCCAGCAGCGGCCACTGCACTCCAGTCTGGGTAACAGAGTGAGACTCCAACTCAAAAAAAAAATAGATTCCACATGTAAGTGAAATCATAGATATTGATCTAAAGAAGGCATACAAATGACCAACAAATATGTGGAAAAATGTTCAACATCTCTACTCATTAGAGAAATGCAAATTCAAAGACCTCACACCTGTTAGGATGACAGTTATCAAAAAATTGAATGACAAGTGTTGGTGAGGATGTGGAGAAAAGAGTACCTTTGTACATTGTTGGTGCTGTTGTAAGATAGTACAGCCATTTTTTTAAAAATAGTATGGAGGGTCTTTTAAAAACTAAAAATAGAATTACTATATGATACAGCAATGACATATTTTCTTTACATCATTCTTAAACCCTTCTAGTCCCTCCCCATGTGAAGTCCCTTGGCAAGTACTTCTGGTGTGTCTATGAGACAATGAGGCACTTTATTGTTAATGTTAAAGACACCAGTCTTTAAACCTATTAGAATTAATGACACTAGTAATACCTCAAAAACCCAAGAAAATCTGTCAAAAACCTCCTTGCACTGATAAAGGACTTTGGCAAAGTCTCAGGATACAAAATAAATGTGCAAAAGACAATCACATTTCTATACACCAAAAATAAACAAACAGAAACCCAAATAAAAACACAATGCCATTCACAATAGCCACAAAAAAAAAGAAATACCTTGGCATCTTCCTAACCAGAGACGTGAAAGACTTTTACAATGAAAACTATAAACCACTGCTCAAAGAAATCAAAGATGACACAAACAAGTAGAAAAATATTCCATGCTCATGGATAGGAAGAATCCTAGCATTGTTAAGTTGTCCATTCTACCTACAGGCAATCTACAGATTTAACGAAATATCCATCAAATCACCAGCAACATTCTTCTCAGACCTAGAAACAATATAGGAATTCATATGGAAACATAAACGACCATGAATAGCCAAAACAACCCTCAGCAAAAAAAAAAAAAAAAAAAAAAAAAAGGAGTTATCACACTCCCAGATTTTATATTTTATTATAAAGCTACAATAACCAAAACAGCCTGGTATTGGTACAAGAACAGGCATATAAACCAATGGAATAGAATTGAGATTCCAGAAGCAAAACCTCAATTTCTCAACAAACTCAACTTTGACAAAGCCTCTACCACTAACCACTGGGGAGAGGAGACTCTATTCAGTAAATGGTGCTGGGAAAACTGGCTGACCACATGCAGAAGATTGAAACAGAACCTTTACATATCCCCATACACAAAAATCAACTCTAAGTGGATCAGAAACCTAAAGGTAAAACCTCAAACTATAAGAACCTTAGAAAATGCAAGAGACACCCTTATGTAAATTGGAACTGATCAAAGCCCCAAGTGCCCAGACCATAAGAGATAAGATAGACAAGTGGGACCTCATCAAACAGGCAAGCTTCTGCAAAGCCAAAGAAACCATCAAGAGAGCAGGGAGACAACCACAGACTGGGAAAAAATATTTGCCAACTTATGTCTGACAAAGGCCTAATATCTAGGATCTACAAGGAACTCAAACGTGCTGAAAAGAAAAAAACAAACAGCCCCATTACAAAATGGGCAAGAGATATGAATAGACAGTTCTCAAAAGAAGACATATGAGCAGCCAGCAGATACATGGAAAAATGTTCAGCCTCACTAGTCGTCAAAGAAATGCAAACTAAAACTACACTGAGATACCATCTAACTCCAGTCAGAATGGCCATCATCAATAACTCAAAAAATAACAGATACCGGAGAGGATGTGGTGAAAAGGGAACACTTCCACACTGTTGGTGGACATGTAAACTGGGACAGCCTGTGTGGAGATTCCTAAAAGTTCTAAAAAATTGACCTTCCCCCACAATCCCCCTACTGGAAATATACCCAGAAGAACACAAATCACTCTATAAAAAATATACCTGCATATATATGTTTATTGCAACATTGTTCACAATAGCAAGAACATGGAACCAACCATGCTGCCCATCAAAAGAGGACTGGATTTTTTAAATGTGGTACATATACACAATGGAATATTACAAGTCATAAAGAAGAACAAAATCATGAACTTCGCATAAACCTGGATGGACTTAGAGTCTATAATACTGAGTGATCTTTCACAGAAACAAAGAACTGAGTATCACATGTTTTCACTCATAAGTGGCCGTTGAACAACTATCATAATACTATAAGAAAAGGATGAACAGTAGCAGGAAACTGCAGGGGGTGGGGGAGGGCAGAGAGGTGGGATTGGCAGTAGTGGGAATCTGCTTGGGGAAGAGGAGGCACGCCTCATCAACAAGGGTACCTGCATAATGAATATTTATATACCTAACCCTGAATTGTGCCCCATAATTTTAAAATAAAAAATTTAAAGGTGAAAAAAAAAAGAATCCCACAAACCACATAGGAAGGTCAATTAATATTTTTTAGTCACATGTTATATTCAAAGAGCAACTTTAGTATCCTATTTTCATGAAAACATTAACCATATGCATTTTACCAATAGAACATTAATGATAAAAGTGAGACATATTAGAAGTTTAAGCACATACTGAGATCTTCTACAATTAAATCCATAAATAGCAGCCATTTGACATGCAGACTCTTCAGTTTTTAATGGCAGTAATTACAAGGCCTATCTCTTTGAACTTTTTCCTTCTGTGATTGATTTATTCCCTGCCTTGTCAGATGAAGATTTTTTTCTAAAAAAGAAAAACTGTGTGTGTGTGTGTGTGTGTGTGTGTGTGTGTGTGTGTGTGTGTGTGTGTGTTTAAATTCCCTATGCCTTTATTTTCCTTGATATGAAGATGACAGATGAACTATGGAGTGGCAACAAGCTGAAACAAGTCATGACATCCTGATCACCTTCCTGCTTGCGTATACAATCCTTGGAGATTGTCTAACGGTTGGCTCTTTGTTAACACCAGCACATGAAGCAAAGACTTTGACCCAAGTTTATGCTAAATATGCATTTGACTACAAAGACCCAATGAGTCCTGAAGCCTTGAGCAAGAGAACCTCTTCCAGGCTTATATGAGGAGGACAACGCCTTTCCTCTCATCTGATGGGAATAATTGCATTACCCACATTACTTTCTAGAGACATCTATTAATCCCTCTTGCTTCCCACTCTCTTCTTGCCTCTTCTTTGTAACTGCCTCCCAACTTCATTGTGCTTTACCTAGCAGGCAACAGAAGAATGAGACAACTGACCCTCCCTATTGAGTACGGTTTAGTCCAGAGCTGTTTTAAAGTCATCATTGCAAGCTGGGCTCGGTGGCTCAGTCTGTAATCCCACGCCTTTGGGAGGCTGAGGTAAGTGAATTGCCTGAGCCCGCGGGTTCGAGACCCGCCTGGGCAGCAAGACCTCATCTCTACAATAAATCAAAAAATCAGCTGGGCGTGGTAGCGCATGCCTGTAATTCCAGCTACTCGGAAGGCTGAGGCGGAAGGATCGCTAGAGTCCAGCAGGTGAGGCTGTGGTGGCCAGGAGCAGCCACTGCACTCCAATCTGGGCGACTGAGTGAGACTCCAACTCAAAAAAAAAAATAAAGTCATCATTGCAGTCATGTTCTCTCTGGTCTTGTGATTCTCCAGCCCACAGATGCCTACATTCATTCTTTTCACTATATCCTGTCACTGTGGAACCTGGCTTTTCTCAAAAGGGATAATTGTCTCTTTTATTTTTTGAATAATCCTTTTTGACCTTTTTCATAATGAACTAGCAGAAATTCTATGGGAGGAATGATGCTGCTGACATATAGCATAGAAGTCTCATAATTTATAGTTTCAAATGCTGTGCTTTTAAAAACATTTAACTCTTACACCCAGCAACTCTTCAAACATACAAGCATTCATTCACTTTTGGATATGTAAATCATGTGTCTGGCACTCTACCTGGCATTGGGGAGATAAAGCCAAGAATAAGACAGACATGATTCTTTCCCTCAAAGAGCTTATAGTTTGTTGGGGGAGGCATACACCACATAGTAGTTAGAGGAAAATTGATTATAATTGTGTTAATACTACAAAGGGAAAGGTCAGAATGCCTTGAAAGTATATAACAGAAGGACTGGCCAAAAACATGTAATGTTTCTTGAAAGCTAACCATGCACCAGCCAAGCCTCAGAACAACCCTATGAGATAAAGGCTGTTATTATTTTAACTTTTTAGAGAAAGAAACAGGCTAAAATAATAACTAGTCCATGGTGAAACAGCTAATGAGGTTGTAGTCAGAATCTGAACCCAAGTTTATATTACCCTGGAGACTATATCATTAACATGTGTGCACCTTTACCTACTATTGAAGTAACAAACGATAAGTGTCAAAAGACCTCCTTGCACAGCTGCTGCCAAGGTCTTGGCTCCCATGTGTACCAGGACACAGGTTATATGAAATTAAACAATTCACACTTAAAACTATTGGCACATTATGCTATTTTGAGCCTTGAGAGGAATATGGCTATGTGGCATGAGTCACTAGCATGTAGCTGCAACTTGTGCTTTTTCATCAAATGATTAGGAAAGACAAAATGGTGCCAGAAATAAGAACCCTTGAAATTGTTACCCCTCCTTACAGAATGTTAAAGTAATTTTCCTTTAGCTATAGCAAGCTATAACCAATCAAATTGTTATAAAGTATGTACTGACATTGTATGGCAAATGTTATAACCCTGCTAGACATTTGAAACCTTAACTTCTCCACTTTGGAGAACTGATCCTATTCCTTTGGAGTTTATGTTTGGGTGGCTATCCTCAAGGTTTGCCATTGAATAAACTTTATACTTAATCATATTTTCGCATCCCATCATTTAAGGTTGACATAGGTTAGATCAAGGGTTCTTAGTGTTTGAGGGATCATGGGTTCTATGCACATAAAAGGTGACCACAAACTCTTAGATACTCCCCTCACAGAGAGGTGGGGCCTATGTCTTCTCCCACTGAATATAGGCAGCCTCTGTAACTACTCTGACCAACAAATAGAAGTTTCATTGTTTTAGTCTCTAGATACATGCCTTACAAAACTGGCAGTTTCCAATTCCTGTTTATTGGAACACTCATTCTGAGGGAAGCCAGCCACCATGTAAGAGCCCAACCACCCTGCCATACTGTGAGGAACTCCAAATTAGCCATGTGAAGAGGCTGTGTTGAGAGAGATACCTGGCCTGCCTTAGCTACTATAGCCATCACAGTCTAGGTACCAGGAATGAATGGAAAAATCATCCTGGTCATTCCAGTCCCACTAGACTCAATAAGGAGAAAAGCTAAAGAAACAAATCAACATCCAAAACCAAGGTGAGCTGGGTTCAGTGGCTCAGCCTGTAATCCCGTGCCTTTGGGAGGCTGAGGTGAGTGGATTGCCTGAGCTCGCGGGTTCGAGACCCGCCTGGGCAGCGAGACCTCATCTCTACAATAAATCAAAAAATCAGCTGGGTGTGGTAGTGCGCACCTGTAATTCCAGTTACTTGGAAGGCTGAGGCAGAAGGATCGCCGGAGCCCAGAAGGTCAGGCTGCGGTGGCCGGGAGCGGCCACTGCACTCCAGTCTGGGCGACAGAGTAAGACTCCAACTCAAAAAAAAAACAAAAACAAAAACAAGGTGAGCCATTCCATCCCTCCCCAGATATCACTGGGCAGACACATGTCATTTCATGCCCTGGCTGAGTTCCTGACCCAATGTCTAATAAAATGCTTGCTGTTTTATTCTGCTAGATTTAGGGATGGTTTGATCACCAACAGATCCTTTGAGAATCTTATGTAAGTAATGGACCCTCTTCTTAAAGCAATATGCACACGCACCTTTCTACAAATAATAATAATAATATAAAATAAGGAAGTATTCAGACATTTTTCCTTACCACATCTTCACTGCAAGCCAGGCTAGAATGTGGACCTCCCAGTGCATCCCACCCCCTCAGCTTATCAAAAGAAAATCCCATCACAATGCAAGAATAGGACAGCACAATCTTTCAGTTCATAGTTTACCACTATAATCACTAAAAATTTTTCAGGGTCCCTGTTGAAGATAAAAAGTTCAACCCTATCTCTTTAGCATGTCAAGGGTTCAGAGATGTTCATCAGTTCAACTTTTAGCTCATGAATTTGTATATTCACAAGTCTAGAGAGTCTCTCCTATCAAAAGCAAAATGTGTGATCCAGGAAAAGACCACCCTCTTACCCATCAGAGGCAGAAAGATGCCAATCTCTCTGAAGCAGATACCTGTACTCCACCATCTTTATCATATCAATTATTGTGGAACTATGTCAAGTTTTTAAACAAGAGTAAAAAGTATGTCTTTCTTTCAAGAGATTCGCCCATGCCAGCTCTCTTTCTGACATAAATCTCTCACTTTTTCTCTCATTCTTTCACTAATAAACTGTTTCAAACACTTTGCTAGCCACCCTGAAATTCCTTTCAGTAGTGAGTCAAAGAGCACATGAGCTTTGTATCCAAACGTAGGGCCTGAGAAGCTCAGCAATCGCCATTACCATGCAGTCTTATGGTAGCCAAAACCTCTCTCTCTTTCTCCTCTCAGTCTCTACTGTTCCCACTTTCATGCCTCTTCCTTCTCAGGGTCACCTACCTCAGACTCTCTTCCTCCTTGTTTGGTCTCTGCACCCTCCAACCAGGATTACTGGACCTTTCTGACCAGAGGTTAGTGGAGGTGGGATGCAGTTTAACTCTTACACTCCTACACCATGCAGAAAGATCACTCAAGTGATCTTTGAAGGCACAGATATGATGGAAGAAATCAGGCTTAATTCTAATTAGCGACTGGAAAATCCTGCTTCTCTCTCGAGCCTAGCTCTCACTGTTCTACTTGGCTGGGGTCGAGGGGAAGGGCAAGATTTCTATGTGGAATGGGGATGGAAGGCTTTTTTCTGGTATTTAAGCAAATCAAATTCTTCTTATTTTCAAACAATAGCAGCCAAGTTATTTAGAAGTGAGTCTGTTTCTAAAGGTTTGATCCTTGCCCAAGATAGATTACAATCAACTATTTGTCCTTGCAAAACTGTTTAAAAGTGTCTTAGAATTGTGTCACATATTTTAAGCCCTTCCTCTGGTTAAGAAATCCTGCTAACCCATAGGAAAAGACATCCTATATCATTCTAATTTGTTTTTCCAACCAGACTTCCACACTCTCTAGAAACTAAACATTGCAGAAAATTATTTGAAAAGTCTGTACTTAAATCTTGCTTCCTACAACTTTACTATGTGCTGAAGGAACATAAAGCTTATACCTGGCACCAAAAGACAAAATGTTTCCTCTGAGAAATGATAAACCCCTATTTTTTTAAACATAAGTGCTAGCTAACACCACTGTTTACTATGTGAGGGGTCACTAAAAGGTTTTTTTATGGAAAAAGGAGGCTTGGTTACCCTACTGAGTCTCACTTGCTCCTTCTGCAGGACAGGTGGAGCTTTAGATGATGGGGGCTTCCCATGTTGTACAATAAGGCATAAGAAGTGACCATTCCCACCTGATTGTTCAGACCCCACAAAACCTTTTCCAAAAGCCCCACACCAACCTCCAGCACCTCTTGAAAGACAGTGGTGCACAGTGAGACTCAACACCCGTTAAGGCCAAGAGATTTAATGGGTCGAACATGGTGGCTACAGGACCTGAGGGTCAGGCTGTAGCTGAAGCAAGGGCGCTCCAGCCTTTATGGGGGCTTAGGGTGACCTGTCAGTCATTTATAGGTCGGTTGGCAGAGCTCCATCCAGGTTGGTGGGTTTTATGCGGGCGTGGGAAAAGGTGAACCGGACTGCGGAAGAAGAACCCGGAAGGTGCTGTTTCAGGTGTCTCCTTTGTTTACCAGATTGCCATTTTAGGCAGGGGCTGGGTTTGGGCCCCTTTCCAGGAAAAGGGAGGAGATATGGTTTGCTAGCGCCTGGCGGTGGCCCTTCATTCCCACCTCTTTGGTTATACGGGAGAGGGGCGGCATTTATCTGTCTAGCTGCTTCCTGCTGACAATAGGCATCGGTGGGTGAGGTGGATGAAAGGCCAAGCCACATGAGACCCCACAAGTAGGCGCCAAAAGAAAAAATTTCATTTGAGTGGAAGTACTGGAAGGTGCCTTGTAAGTGGAAAACAGCAAGCTGGTCCGTCCAGTCGTCGAGTGGACACAGGAAAGGGAAGAGCCAACTGTCACAAAGAAGGTGGTTAAGAGATGCTGAGAATCTGAGTGGCAGGTAGTAGGGGTAAACTTTAAGGCGAGCATGTCTGAAATGAGAAGACAAGGTTAGAGGTCTGTAGCCTTTTGGTCATAGGGGCGCCAGCTCGTTCTAGCTATTTTCTGCTGGGGAGGGGCGGCGTGGGGAGGTTTAAGGCTGGTATGGGGCTGGAGGTGCTTTGGACAGAAGGGGCGAGTATGAATGTAACAGTAGTTGGTTGACCATTATTCAAGAGAGCTCTGCCAGGCACTGTTGGAGAAACCTAAAAACACAGGGCCATCGACAAGAGGATAAATATGACTATTAGTGGAGTTAGAACAGAGAGAAGCCATGTTAGGAGTTGGGTTTGTCGCCATCCTGAGAATGGGTCTCCGGTCAGGTCTTTTCTCCATTTTTGGAGGGTTTTTTTATAATTGTTTAATTCTGTCCTTGACTATCCCTGATTTATTGGCATAGAAGCAGCATTTTTCCCTAAGAAATAGGCATATTTCCCCCTCTTTTGCTGTAAGCATGTCTAGTCCCCGTCGATTTTGGAGGACCATGTCAGCCAGGGAATCTAGTTGTGTTTGTAAGTCTAGGACCGTGTCGGCCACCTGTTGTATGTCCTCGATCAGTTGGGAGGAGAGCTGTTTGTAAAAGTGAAGTGAGGACCCCAGCCCTGCTGCTCCCGTTCCCATGGCCATGGTAATACCCAGTCCCGCCAGCAGAGGTATGAACTGAACTGCCCGTCTTACCTGCGACATTGAGGAACCTACCAAGGGGACAGGCAAGTTTTGGTTACCGGGTGCTATTATAACAGTGGGGAGGAGGATGACAAGAATGTAGGACCCCGACCAGTCAGGAGGCAGGACTGGGTAGATGGTAGTGTCGCATAGAAAGGCAGTCCCGTTAAGTGGGGAGCAGAGGGTGTTATTTGATTGGACCATGAGTGATCGTGAGCAGAGGCGGGGGGGCCCATCCGACTTCCAGAGTGCCGTTTCATGTTATACACTGGGCCGCTGGCAAGTTAGGTGGGAGAGGGATATTAGAACACGGTAGTGAAGGTGAACATTGGGTTGGAGGCATAGGAAGAGTCTAATTTCCTGTGACCGGGACAGGGGAGACCCAGGACTGGCCAGACCTGAGGCCTAGTCAGCAGTCCTTTGCTAAGGCAGGGTTAGTAAGGTTAAGCAGAGTATGGGTTTTGTTAAGGACAGAAAGGAGTCCTGGGTTTGTCTGATAAGGGCCTCAGGGTTTGGGGAGATTGGGGCACACCAAAGTTGGTCCGTTGAAATGTTGAATGAGTTCTTTCATGACCCGCTTGGTGTTCTGCTGTTCTGCATAATCCTGCGCCCCTCTCCCATCTGATCTACCCCCAGGAGGTCTGAGGTTTCAGCAGATTTTTTGTCCCTGGTGCCCAGGACAAGAATACCCAGCGTGTTGTCCCAGGCTCCGTCCCATCCAGGCCTGAGGCAGACCGAGGCTTGCTCGTAGCAAGGTGCTTCATTAGATTTCCACACTGTATTGTTGGGAGGGGCCGTGGAAATGAATGCTGGGCCATTGTCTGACTGGATGGATGTTGGGAGGCTGAAGTGGGGGATGATGTGCTCCACCAAGGTTTCAGCCACCACTGAGGCTGTTTTCTGGCTCGTGGGAAAGACCTTTTTGGTGGACAGGAGAAAAGGTCTGTGGAAGTTAGGAAGCATAAGCGGGGGCGGGGAGCTAGGAGCACATTTTGCAAAGTTTTGAAGGTGCGGGCTACAGCTGAGGGAGACGTGAGGGGGCCGGTGGGAGTTTCCTTAGCTACAGTATATAGCGGTTTAGCAAGTATAGCGAAATGGGGGATCCAATGCCTAAAGAAGTCCACCAGCCCAAGGAATGACAAGATTTTAGCACTTGAGATGGGGGGTAGGAGTTTCCTGATGGAGGTGGTGCGGTCCGCCATGAGGGCCTTGGAGGTGGGGGTCAGGGCCACCCCTAGGTAGGTGACTTGTGGGGTAGAGAGTTGAGCTTTGAAAGGGGAGACCCTGTATCTCCACTGTGTTTGAAGGTTAAGGGGGGAGGCTGTATCCCAGAGAGAGAGACCTCCCTGGAGGGGCTGCACAGGAGGAGGTCATCTACATACTGGAGGAGAGTGCTACACCCAGAGTCATAAGAGGACAGGTCCTCGGCCAACACCTGGCCGAAAAGGTGGAGACTGTCATGGAACACCTGAGGCAGGACTGTCGAGGTTAATTGTTGGGTCCTGCGGGTGTCTGGATTCTCTCAAGTAAAGGTAAAGAGTGGCTGGGAGTTTGGATGTAGAGGGATGGTGAAGAAGGCATTTTTAAGGTCCAGAACTGTGAAATGAGTGGTAGTGGGGGGTATCTGAGATAGGAGAGTATATGGGTTAGGGACAACTGGATGCAGCGGTATTATGGCAGAGTTGATTATTTGCAGATCCTGCACCAGTCAATAAGTATCAGACAGCTTTTTATTGGGAGGATGGGAGTATTATAAGGGGAGTTGGTAGGAACCAGAAGACCCTGGAGGAGCAGCCAGTTAACAACGGGCTGGAGGCCTTTGCGATGGGCGTGTGAGATAGGAAATTGAGGCCTGGAAGGGAAGCAAGAGGGATTTTTAAGGCGAATGAGGACTGGGGTGTGGTGATTGGTCCCAGACTACTGGATTAACTTTTTGGGGGGAAATGGGGAAATTGGACGAAGATTTCGGGGGGAAGACAGCACAGGCGAGGGTCAGGAGCGGAGTCAGGGGAACTTGGTGTGGAGTGAGGCAGATAGGTGTCCCAAGCTTATACAGAAGGTCTTGTCCCAGCAAAGGGGCTGGGCAGGATGGGATAACTAAGAAAGAATGGGTGAAGGGACGGCCTTCAAAAGGCAGGACACCAGACCCGTCTCCAGTGGCTTGGAGGACACCCCGAGATGCCCACAACCGAGATCTGAGAGGATGTAAAGGCCTGTGGAAGGAGAGTAAAACAGAATAGGTAGCCCCTGTGTCCACCAAAAGGGAGATGGACTTACCCGCTACCCACAGGGTGGCCCTGGGCTCAGCAAGGGTGATTGGTGTGTTCGAGTCCAGGTGACTTTAGTCATCCAAGAGGCCCAGGAGCTTTGGCAAGGGGCCCATTGGGGGAGCCGGCCCCCCATGAAACTCTGTTGCCAGGGGGCACTCAAACTTCCAATGTCCCTTTTGTCTGCAGACCGGGCAAGGTCAAGTCAGTGGTCTGGGGTTGGGCATTGTTTTGCCCAGTGACTTTTCTGGCCACTCCTGAAGCAGACTCCCGAAGGTGTTTGGGTCTCGGACTGTTTCCTGGAACGGGGGCTTTGAGGTCACTGTTATGCCAGCCGCAGGGCAGAGACCAGGGTTAGGGTTTGAAGGGCTACTTTCTGTTCTAGCCTCTGGGCCCACACGGCCTCGGCTTCCTCTTCTCAGGCATTATAAACTTTAAAGGCCATATTTACCAGGTCTCGGAGTGGAGTTTGGGGGCCCTCTTCCACCCTTTTAAGCTTGTGCTGGATGTCCAGAGTGGATTGGGTGATAAAGTGGGTAGCTAAGACTGTGGACCCCAGCAGTGAGGAAGGGTCCAAATGAGTGTGAAGGGTAAGAGTTTTGTTAAACAATTAAGGAAAGAGGCTGGGTCTTTATTAGGCTTTTGTGTGAGCCACCTTTTCCACCCCTGCAATAAGGCAGCAGACCAAGATGGCTGTGACGGAGGAAAGGGAGGGTACAGCTTGTGGGTGGCTGGGCCGGAAACAGAAGAGTCAGGTGTGACATTAACAGGACCAGAGGGAGGCGGTACTTCCATGGCAGCAGGGAAGGAAGTGGATGGGGGAGGGGAGCCCAGAACAACTGGAGCTGAGGACAGAGGAATTAGAGATGGCGGGCTGGGAGGAAGAGTCGGATATAGGAGAGGCGGGACGGGAAGTTAGGCAGGAGCAGATACTGGAGGGGCCTGAGTGGAAGAGGTCTGGGCACAGGAGGTTGGATAAGGAGGGGGTTGAGAAAGAGTAGACCTTTGAGAAGAGGCGGATGGGAGAGGAAGCTGCGGGAGTAGATGGGGTTGCCAATAGGGAGGAGGTTTATCTGCTGGGTTGAAGTCAGAGACAGAGGAGGGAGGTGGCAGCGTAAGCGGGACGGGGGAGGGAGGGAAATCTCTGCCCACTTTTTTGAACGCTCGCAGAAGTTATAGAGGTCCCGTATAATGTTGGGGTTTAGGGACCCGTAGGGGCCACTTATTTTGGTTGTCTAAGCCATAGGTGGGCCAATCTTGGGTACTGAAGTGGATTAGATGCTTGGGTTTAATGTCAGGAGTGAGAGAGAGAGAGCGGAGAGGTTGTCTAAGAGACATTTGAGGGGAGAGTTGGCCGGCAGGGATGACGTGTTTCCCATTTTAACAGCTGGAGCTGAGCAGGGCGTCCCCTGGACAGCCAGCTGTTAGGATATGAGGAGGTTGCAATAAAGCCTGTCGTCACAGGACATTATTACAACCCGCAACTCTCCTGGAGAATCAAGGAGGTTGAAGGTAACCTGGTACCAGGATTTTTAATGAGGAGGATACCCAAAACCAGACGGCGGGAGGGAGTAGACTCGAAATTCCTGACGACCAAGGGAGGGGAAAACCAGTAGGGGTCCACTGTGGCCTTAAAGACCTAGGCAGGGTGTGGCCCCCCCTTGCCTGGGGCCAAAGGGGCTGCCAGATGATCAAAGGTCAGTTCCCTCCGGTTATCCCAGGCAAGGTTTTAGGGGCCACTTACCAATCCGAGGGCCGGTGATGAATGCAGTACTGGCGTTCAAGAAAGTGGGCGAAGGCCTTAAGGGGTAAGTCCCGCTGGCACCGGAATGGGGTCTCACCTGATGGCGAGAGGAACCCGATCCGAGTCATGGCACCAATGAAAGACAGTGGCGCACAGTGAGACTCAACACCCGTTAAGGCCAAGAGATTTAATGGGTCGAACGGGTGGCTACAGGACCTGAGGGTCAGGCTGTAGCACTGAAGTAAGGGCGTTCCAGCCTTTATGGGGGCTTAGGGTGACCTGTCAGACATTTATAGGTCAGCTGGCAGAGCTCCATCCAGGTTGGTGGGTTTTTCGCGGGCACGGGAAAAGGTGAACCGGACTGTGGAAGAAGAACTCGGAAGGTGCCGTTTCAGGAGCCCCCTTTGTTTGCCGGGTTGCCATTTTAGGCAGGGGCTGGATTTGAGCCCCTTTCCAGGAAAAGGGAGGAGATATGGTTTGCTAGCGCCTGGTGGTGGCCCTGGTGGTGGCCCTTCACCTCTTAAACTGCAAAACCTCTAGAAAGTCTTAGCAAATCTGCCTGCTCACAACTGAAAATGGATGGGAGCAGACTACTTCCCATTCAAGCAATCTTTTCACTCTAAAAAGCTTATGCATAGGCCATTTCAATTGCCACTATTGGAAAATCTCTAATTAAACTTTATTAGTTTGTGGCCTCAAGTCATAGGCACACAGGGCACTCAGAGAAAGTCCAGCATAGGCAGACATAAGGGGACCGAGGACACTCAACTCAGGAATTCATCAGGGCCCCAGGGACGCCTAGCATCACTGCTTATATTTTATTTCAGAATTTTCCTTTGAAAAATGCAGCACACAAAGATTTAAAGGCAAAGTTCTACTTTTTTTTGTTTTGTTTGTGGTTTTTTTAAGAACACGAATGAGAAAATGGGTAATAATGTACAGCCTTAGAATCCCCATTGAGTCAAATTTTAATGAATTGGAAAAAATTAGAATTAAATGGGTTAAAATGAAAAAAGTTAATACATTATTGCAATAAGATCTGGATTCAGTACAAATTAACAAATAATGATATTTAGAGTAAGAATGGGACTCAGTTTTAATACCATATGGCACTTAGATTCATTTTGTAACTAAGAACAGAAATGGTCAGAAGTTCCGTATGTACAGGAATTTTTTGCTTCATTTCACTACTTTACAAACAAGAGTATATCCTATGGGACATTAGATAACCAGCTCCAGAAGCTAAACTTAAAACTACAAATACCAGGCTTCCAATTACAGGAAATTTGGGGGGGTTTCTAACAACAAAGACACTGAAGAAATGGAAGAGGGATGCCAACATGCCAGGCAGCAGGACCAGAGACAGACACCCAACTGGTAAGAACAAACCTGCTAAAGAGAATGGTATCAGTTGCTATAAATACAATCAATGGGGACACTTGAAACATAATGGCCCTAAAAGACTTAGACTCCCCCCCCGCCAAGACCATGTCCACTATGCAGAGCAGAAGGCCATTGGAAGTGCAAGTGCATCTTTTTTCAGAGGGAAGGAGGAACACCTGGCTCAAGAAATGGTGACCACTGAGGAGGCTAGGGGATCTTTTTACAATGCCCCCACACCAGCTTACCTTCACCCCAGCAACTCCCCAGGTGAATATTAGTGCACTGGAATCCAAATTAATTTCTTAATTAACACAGGTGCCAGCCATGCTGGACTTCTTTTCTCTAACACTTGCTCCCCCGTGGAAATTAGTAGCATTCCAAAAATTAAAATGCCTTATCTTTTAAATGAACCCCTATAGATAATCAACACATCATTACAGCATGCTTGTTGATAAGGATCCTTGTCAGTCACCTTGTAATATGCCCAAACTCAAACTCTAGCACAAGTCCACTACAGTTCCCAAATTTTGTGTTCCTTACACAGTTACAGTCAGTTCTTTGTTTCTATGAATTAACCATTAATATCAAAATCACACATGATAGGCCAAAATGCCATTATGTCAAAATAGTAATGTTTTCGTAAAACACTAATCTGTCAAAATACATGAAAGAACTCTAAGTAACTGGTTTAAAAGAAAAAGTAAACACAACATATTTTATCAGAAAAATAAAAACTATAATTCTGCCTATTATTCACACGACCTTATAATCTTTAGTAAATAACTGCAGTTTTTAAATTGGTAAAATAAAATCTCTTCAGAATTTAAATATTTTGTCTATTAGTCCATTGATCAAATACTATTTCTTCCAGATGTTTTAAGACATAAAACTTTACTTCTGTAATGCCTTTTATACTTAAGTTGTCTACATAAACTTATACTTTGAGATTAAAGCTGTTAAAATATAAAGCTAGTCCCAGACATTGTCCTGACCTCTATTTCTGGTACATAATTAAAACTGGAATGGCCATCATTAATAAAACAAACAACAACAGATGCTGGCGAGAATGTAAAGCAAAAGGAACGCTTCTACACTGCTGGTGGGAATGCAAACTTGTACAATCTCTCTGGAAGACAGTCTGGAGATTTCTGAAAGAACTAGAAATTGACCTTCCATATGACTCAGCAAGTCCCCTAATGGAAATATACCTGGAGGAACTCAAATTATTCTACAAAGAAGATACCTGCACACGAATGTTTATTGCAGCTCTATTCACAATAGCAAAAACATGGAAACAACCATGATGCCCATCGAAGCTGGACTGGATAAAAAAAATGTGGAACATATACACAATGGAATATTATGCAGCAATTAAAAAACGACAAATATATGAACTTTGCAGCAACCTGGATGGATTTGGAGTCGATCATACTCAGTGATTTATCACAGAAACAAAGAACAGAGTTCCATGTGTTCTCACTCATAACAGGACAATTGAACAATTATCATTCTATAAGAAAGCAATTGGCAGTAATGGGAAATTGTTGGTGAGGGGGTGGGATTGACAGTTGAGGGAAACTGCTAGGGCAGGGAGGGGCGTACCTCATTAACAGGGGTACCTGCATGATCAATGTTTGTATGCCTAACCCTGAATTGTATCCCACATCTTTACATTAAAATAAAAAATTAAATTATAATAAAATAACAAATAAATAAATAAAACTGCTTGACTCCTCCTCCTAGGTTTTTACTAAAAATAAGAGTCACTAAAAGTTAACATTGTAATTGATGTGCATAATTAAATCCATCAAATATAAGAAAGACAATTTTACGGGGAAAAGTTTTAAAAACTATAAATGACAGGTAAACAAATTAGATACCAAAAATTGGAAAAGTATATTTTTATCCTAAACGAAAATGATACAAATGAAACTAAAGGTTAAACAAGTTGTTAAAGGTCTATGCCATATAAAACATATGTATAATAAAGTTAACTAAAATTTAAAGAATAGCTGGGCTCAGTGGCTCAGCCTGTAATCCCGCGCCTTTGGGAGGCTGAGGTGAGTGGATTGCCTGAGCCCGCCGGTTCGAGACCCGCCTGGGCAGCGAGACCTCATCTCTACAATAAATCAAAAAGATCAGCCCGGCATGGTAGCGCATGCCTGTAATTCCGGCTACTCAGAAGGCTGAGGCAGAAGGATCGCCAGAGCCCAGCAGGTCAAGACTGTGGTGGCTGGGAGCGGCCACTGCACTCCAAACTGGGCGACAGAGTGAGACTCCAACTCAAAAAAAAAAAGAAAAAAAATTTAAAGAATATAATTTAGTTTTCTATCAATTAAACATACTGATTCTTGGCCAAAGTCTAGGCCCTATGTCAAAACAATAGTGTTTTTTGTTTGTTTGTTTGTTTGTTTGTTTCAAAGCAGGATTTATTGAAGGACAGAAAAACTCCCACAGTGGGAGGGGACCCAAAAGGGTTGTCCAGTGTTATTTTTTTTCCAAAGTATTAATCTGTTCTTTAGTAAAAATTATAGAATGTTGTAAGTTTATAAAAATCTGTATGAAAATCTTACTGTAAGGTAAACGAAACCAGACCAGGCGAAACGGCAGCAAAGGAGCCAAGAAAAATTTATTAGCGCAATCCCGGGCGAGGTTCTCCAGTCCATATAGCTATGGGCTGGAGAAGTCGCGCCCAGCAAGGTGGGCGACGCTTTTATAAAGGGCACGCTGAGAAAGCTGTGAGGGGGATTGGGGAGAGCGATCATTGGTTGGGACAGCTGTCGCGTCTGCTGGCGACTGACTGAACAGGGTTGCTAGGATCGCTGTAACAGGTACTGTCTGGCTTTGCTGCTGGGGTCTTAGTTCCGACCTGGTCCGGGTTGGAGCCATCCTGTTGAGGCGAGGCCCGCCCCGCCCTCCGGTACCTCCGACCTTACACTTACTTTATGATTAAACTAATCAAAATTAAGTAGGTTTGGTCATGAAGTTTTATTAAAATTAGCTTTATTACTAATAAACTCATTCAAGAATAAAATTTGCTCTTCTCTTTTAAACAAGATTTCTGTATAATTTCAAGAAATAATGAAAAGTTTTGGTTCACATTTAAAGTAACTTTTTTTTAAAAAGTAAGAAGAAGCCGAGCTCAGCGGCTCAGCCTGTAATCCCGTGCCTTTGGGAGGCTGAGGTGAGTGGATTGCCTG
>NW_007247238.1:35554-49435 GCF_000164805.1 Carlito syrichta | reverse complement strand
AAAAAAAAAAAGTGATGAGAGAAGAAGCAAATCCAGTTGGTCCCACTGCTGTCTTTCTTTGTGCTGCTTAAGGAAATGGATTTTCACTCTCAAAGAGTAAAGTTTTTGCTTTTTCAAATCTGTGAATTATCATTTTGGCTCAACAAATGGCTATTTAATAGTGACATTTGGTCGTGTGTTATGATACCATGATTTTAAAACTTTTTTTTTTTTTGAACTGGAGTCTTACTCTGTCGCCCAGACTGGAGTGCAGTGGCCACTCCCGGCAACCGCAGCCTCAACCTGCTGGGCTCCGGCGATCCTGCCGCCTCAGTCTTCCAAGTATCCTGAACTACAGGTGCGCGCTACCACGCCCAACTAATTTTTTATTTATTGTAGAGAAAGGTCTCGCCAAGTTGTCCGGGCAGGTCTCGAACCCTCAGGCTCAGGCAATCCACCTCTGTCTCCCAAAGTGCTGGGATTACAGGCTGAGACACCGAGCCCAGCCGATTTTAAAACTTTTAATATCTAATTCACTTTCCAATATAAAAATTTTATGTTCTCAATTCAGTCTCTCCAATCTTTTTAAAAAATTTTGTATTAGGTTTTCCTGAAATCCTAGGAGACACTTAACACATTTTGTATGCTAAAATCACACGGGAAGCACTGTCAAGCTTGAAGGACTGTTTACTTTTCCTAAGGTTATATTTATGTTTCACTAACATGTGTTTCAAAATTGCATATTGCTCCTATAATTTTGATATGTCCAACTATGTGATATCAACTGCCTGTACAGAATTAATACTAAAAAACTACAGCTATAATTAGATATTAACAAATATGTTACTCCTAAGTCCACTTACAGTTACTTTCCGGTGGGACTCCCAGGAAGTGAACAGGAAGCTGTCCCAGTCAACATGTGACTACTTGAGGAGACAAGAAATCATTTGAAAGACCAAAAGCAGTTTCAGTTTCCAAAAACCACACCTCCTCTTACATCTTCTCCCTAAAATGCCTCCATACTCCGTCAGGACCAGTGAGTGGTACCTACCGGTCAGGAAAATTGCTTTATAAGTGGCATCTATTGTAAAACTTAAAAATGCTATCTGAAATCTTTTTCAGGCTTTGTCTACCCAGGCTGTCATCCACAATTATTGTTTTACTTCAATAGCTTTCAAGTTATGGTTTATAATCAGCTATAGGACTCTGGCAAATGCTCTTCAAAGTCAAGTGCTCACAACTTCAAAATCTTCCAGGACTCTTATTGAAAACTTACATGCTCGTGAGAATTACTGATACAACATAAAACAGAACAAGAGTTAATTGCATAAACTAAATTAGTGGAAAACAAATAATTTTATAACCTTTTTGTTTGAGGTATTGCTAATTATTCTTGTTATATTTTTCAGAGTCAAAAGAAAAACCTTTTTCGCGGAGCAATTTACAGTCTTTCACAAATAAGTCAAGCATGCTCTTGTAAACAAAATCTGAAACATACATCTTTCTCCCTACCTAATTTACCCAAAATTTGAAAAATATTTGTGAGTATTAATTTATGAGAGTATGGTTGTTTGCATAAATTCAATAAGAATCTGTTTTCTTTTGTAACAAGATGTATTGAAAACACTGGTCATTTCACCAAGGCTTTAACTGGAATGAATTTTCAAAATTGACTGCTTTAAGGAATTAAGATTAAAGTCTAATGCAATCTGAAATTCCTTATGAAAAAAGTTCCAACATGGTCAATTTAAAAGAAGCCTATATGGCAAACAATCTTGTTTGCGTTTTATGTAAATAAGACATATCAAGTCTAAAACTTATTTTACAAATAAATTGGTCTTACTATAATTTGTCTTTAACAGAAATGAAGAACTGGAAAAAAGTTATGTTTCAAGAGAAACTATAGTAAACTTGTTTTAAATTTTCTTGTTCGTTGTTTTTAATTTTTATTATTTTCTACAGATTAAATTACATTATAAATTCTTTCCTAGGTACAAGTGTCCAAACTAATGTTTTCAAATTTTTCCTCCAATTTTATATAAAGTTCACTTAAGTGCCAGGTTCAAACTACAGTCCAAAAAAGTCTGTCAGTTTGCCACCACAGTCTAAAGATATATCAGAAGTTCTAAAAACTAATTAATAAATCATTCCAAATATTAACCTGTTTTCTTCTGTTTCCATAGAAGTGTTTTTTATAGAAATCTGTTTATCTGCATTATCTATAGAAAACCAGCCCACCTGTAACATCACCTTCAAAAATGAAACACAGCTGTTTTATAAAACTGGTACAAGTGGGATATTTTTCTGTAAAGTTTCTTTACTCATTTGACCTTTTCCTTCCTATAATCTCATTGCTACTTATAATAAAACCAAAAAGATTAAAGTTGATCGTCTAAATTATGGTAGCAACCACAGGCCTTGTTGCCCTTGTACAAAAGGTTATCAGCCACCACTTAAACTGTCAGTATGTATACTCAGTTTCATTGAATTTATTCATTTGCTGCACAAGGAGGGATTTGCTTAAGTTATTCCTTTTATTGGACCTATCTTGCTAACTTTTGGTCCATATCTCTTTAACTGCCTGATTAAATTTCTTTCTTCTAGAATCAAGAAACTTCATGCCCACACAATGGTCATGCAAGTATTCCAATCCGTGTCTACAATCCACGCACAATAAAACCAACCCGGATGCTTTTAGATCTGTTAGGGCTGTTTTGTTTTTTTTTTTTTCCTTGAGTAATAGTCTCACTGTTACCCAGGCTGGAGTGCAGTGGCATGCTCACAGCCTTGACCTGCTGGGCTCAGGTGATCCTTCTGCCTCAGTCTTCCAAGTAGCTGGAACTACAGGTGCACGTCACCATGCCTGGTTAATTTTTTTATTTATTGTAGAGACAAGGTCTCACCAAGTTGCCCAGGTTGTTCTCAAAACCCTGGGCTCAGGCAATCCTTTCACCTCAGCCTCCCAAATTGCTGGGATTACAGGCTTAAGCCACCATGCCTGGCCTAGGGCTGATTTTTTTATCCCAGGATAGGTAAACCTACACCCCTCCTCAGCCTTGGAAGAATTACAGAAAATGAACCTTTCCTTCCCTGAACCTCATGATTATGGGATTGAAAATCTCTGTGGGGGAGATGAGGCAGGGTAATTAAGTATAGTTTAGACATAGATCAATTTCTTGTACACAGTTTTTAGTTTAACATAAGGAAGAGTTCAGACATTTTTCCCTATCACATTTTCACTGCAAGCCAGCCTGGAATGTGTACCCATGAGCCCATCCCACCCCCTCGGATAATCAAAAGAAAACCCCCATCACAATGTAAGAATGGGACAGTGAGCCGGGCTCGGTGGCTCAGCCTGTAATCCCGCGCCTTTGGGAGGCTGAGATGAGTGGATTGCCTGAGCCCGCAGGTTCTAGACCCGCCTGGGCAGCGAGACCTCATCTCTACAATAAATCAAAAAATCAGCTGGGCGTGGTAGCATATGCCTATAATTCCGGCTACTCGGAAGGCTGAGGCAGAAGGATCGCCGGAGCCCAGCAGGTCGAGGCTGCGGTGGCCGGGAGCGGCCACTGCCCTCCAGCCTGGGCGACAGAGTGAGACTCTAACTCAAAAACAAAACAAAACAAACAAAAACAAACAAACAAATAAACAAAAAAAAGAATGGGACAGTGCAATCTTTCAGCTCAAGGTTTACCATGATAATCACTAAAAATCTTTTAGGTTCCCTGTTGAAGGTAAAAGGCTCCAACCCACCCCTCTAGCTTATCAAGGGTGTAAAGATGTTAATCAGCCCACCTTTTGGCTCATGAATTTGTATATTCACAAGTCTAGTAAGTCTCTCCTGTCAAAGGTAAAATGTGTGTTCCAGGAAAAGACCACCCTCTCACCCATCCGAAGCATAGAGATGGCAATCTCTCTGCAGGATCCCTGTACTCCACCCTCTAGCATATCAATTATCGTGGAATTATATCAAGCTTTTAGTCCAGAGCAAAAGTATAGTCTTTCTTTCAAAAGACTCACCTGTGTCAGCTCTCTTTCTGCCATAAAGCTATTTCTCTCTCATTCTTTCACCAATAAACTCTGCTTCACTCTGAAATTCCTTTCAGTAGTGTGTCAAAGAGCCCATAAGTTTCGCACCACACCCCACCAGGCAACAAATAATACACATGGCCAAAGTTCATTAAGCTTAACTCTTGTATAATGTTTCATCCCCTGAATTTGTTTATCCATTCTCCTCTTAGCCATTTAGGTTATTTACATATTTTTTGCTACTACAAACTATGCTACAGGAGCACACAGTGTCCGCGTGCATGTAGATGGGAGTTTGTTTATGGTACACACCTACACGTAGCACTGCTGACATGCAAGGAGAGCTCATGCCCACTGCACCATGTGCAGAGAAAATGCTCTTCAGAACGTGTGAAAATTCACAGCTCACCAGCTATTAGCCCCACTGTTCTACATTCTCACCAAAACTCAATAGCATCAGACTTTTAAACTTCTGCTAATCTGACACAGAAGAAGTTGATTCTCAGATTAGTTCAAGAAAGAAATTGTACTCATAGTTCAGTGTGTGGCTCACCTATAGACAATGGTTACAGGTTCATAATAATTGAATACTAAATACTGACTAGACAAAAATTATAAAATAATTTAAAGTATTAGATGAAGTTGTGAGTGTGTGTTTATGGGTATGGTAATGGTAATGGTACCCATTTAAGAGGTGTTAAGTTCTACGCTTTGTAGTAGGAAGTTAATAATGTCTAAAATTGAAAAATCGGAGAATTTTAGTGTGATCATATTCTTGAAACAAGGAGGTCAACACCTGAAAAAAAAAAATGCTAAAAGATGAGAATGGCTGCTTTCTGGGAGGAGGATTATGCTGGGGGCAGGATACTGCTGTGTTTTATTGCAAGCCTTGTGTTCTGTTGGACTTCCTTCTCCCTCAATTCCATGTGTATTCAGGGCTGATGGAGTCCTCCATCAACATAGCCCACAGCAGCATGAGAGCCCCCTAACCCTCTTCAGTGACAGTCACCCTCACTAAGAAAATCAGAAACAGCAGTTCCCTCACAAAAACTTGAAACACTTGTCATTCCCCATTGCCACAGGAACCATGGTGATAGACTCCCATGTGTCCACGAGTCATGTAGTCCCTAATGAAGTACTGGGCTGGCAAGAGAGAGAGACAGAGACAAAGAGAGAGAGAGAGAGAGAGAGAGAGTGTGTGTGTGTGTGTGTGTGCACGCATATGCCCTCATCCCTGTGCATTTTCAATCTCCAGCCTCACCTAGTATAGCCTGTGAGATCTAGAGATGTGACGAGTTGAATCAGCTCTTTGTGATCCTCCTTTTCTCCCTTCCTTCTTTTACTCATTCTCTCCACTTCCGCCTTAGATTAGATTAGACTAGAATGGAGTAGCCAGAGGAAGCAAGCAGAAACCCTGCTGAATGTCATCAGTTGGGAGCAGGGTAATGGGCTGTGAGTCTGTGAAGCTTCAATTAAGAAGAACAAACATGTTACTGCCTCCCTGGAGGAAGAGCCCCAGAGAACTGGCGCCCTTGGTTTGCCGAGGAAGAAAGGCACTCTACTCACCCCTCCCTCCCTGCTCTTTGTGTTTGATATGAATTTATCATAGGACAAGTACGGGAAGGAGCCCAGGGGACACTTTCATCTGAAATGTTTAGAAAAAAGTAAGAAAATGCTTTTAAAGCATGAGATTTTCCCCAAGTCCTTATAGTTTTATTTTTGTCTTCTTTGACTCAGCTTTGAAGATTGACATAGATCTACAGCACAGGGGCTTTGGTCCTAATCATTCCTTCCTTTATCTGCTTTGTTCCTTCATTCACAGATTCATTCACTCATCAACAAGGATCTATTGAACATCTCCCATTTTCCATGCACTGTTCCAGGCACAAAGGATGTCCCATGGAATAAGGAAGACAAGTTCTTTGCTCCTGAGTAGCTTTCCTCCAGTGAGGGAGATAGACAAGGAATCATCAACTGAATGAATAATGTGCACTCTGTGTGGAGAGTGCAGGAAGGTCTCCTTGAACACAGCCCGTCTGAGCTGAGATCTGCATGAGGGCAGAAGCCAGCCCTGCAAGGATCCAGTAGAAGGCTCCAGGCTTGAGGGTGAAGGTGACAAGCAAGTGGGGAGGAGAAGGGGTGAGGACAGGGTGGGCAGGGCCCAAATCATGAAGGGCCGTGTTGGCCAAGAGAGCGAGTATGGGTCTTATTCTGAGTGGAACGGGAAGACTTTGGAGTCTTTTGGTTTGTTCGTTTTGCTTTTTATGGTGTGAGAGTGAGATGATCAGGTTTGTTTTTTTAAAAATGTCAGTCTGGTGGCTGTGTGAAGCAAGGAGCCCCGGGAAACTGTGCATTGTCCATTGAGAAGTGAAAGCCTCTTGAGGTGAGGTGAGGTGAGGCTCTGGTGATGAAGGGACATGGTCCGTTGAGGGGTATGTTTTGGATGTAGATTCAACAGACCTGGTGATAGATGGGATGAAAGAAAAAAGGGAGAATCAAGAATTCCTGGGTTTCTGGCTTGAACAACTGTGTGGGTGGGGAAGCTCTTTGTTGAGATAGAAAGATGAGAGAAGAACTTGCTGGGGGTTAGGGCTTAGGGGAGAACAAAGTCTCAGGAAGACATGATATCCCAAAGGGAAACAGACAAAAGATTTGTGTGTTTGTGTAGACGGGTGGTGAAGAACAATGAGAAATTATGAGAGTGTTTTGATTTTTAGTTGGTGACATTAGTAGAATGGTGGTTCCCCAAAAGTCAGACTTTAAAGTGGCTCCACGAGGGTAGGGACCATGTCAGTTTTTTTTCACAATGTGTCCCTAGTTCCTAGCACAATGCATGGTCAATGGCAAGTGCTCCTTGATGACTTGTGAAATAGATAAATGACAGGGTGGGTGGTAAGGAAGTATTGAAACTCAGTGTAAAACACTATCAATAAATTGGGCATTGATAGAATAGGGAGAAAGAGGATGCTAACTGGTAAAGATGTCAGATTTTTTTTTTTTTTTTTTTTGAGTAGGAGTCTCACTCAGTCGCCCAGACTGGAGTGCAGTGGCCACTCCCGGCCACCACAACCTCGACCTGCTGGGCTCCGGTGATCCTTCCGCCTCAGCCTTCCAAATAGCCGGAATTACAGGCTACTTGGAATTACAGCCACCACGCCCGGCTGATTTTTTGATTTATTGTAGAGATGAGGTCTCGCTGCCCAGGTGGATCTCGAATCCGTGGGCTCAGGCAATCCACTTACCTCAGCCTCCCAAAGGCACGGGATTACAGGCTGAGCCACCGAGCCCGGCAAGATGTCAGATTTTAATTTTTTTTTTTTTTTTTGGTTAAATTTAGATAAGGGAGACTTGCATGTTTGTAGTTATAGAAGAGATAACACTGGAGAGGCGAGATGAAGAAGCTCGTCCAGGAAGAAATAACTGATGGTATAAGGTTTTTCCATAGGAGAAAAGTAGCTGATACCTGTTATCTATCTATTATGTACCAGGAAGTGGGCTAGACTTTGTATTTTTTGTCTCTGCCAACATCACAATAATCCTTTGGGGTAGAATTGGCAAATAAAGCATAAGATATTCAGTTAGATTTTAATTTCAGATAACAACAAAAAATTGTTTCATTTATATCTCATGTAATAATTTTAGTGTAAGAACAAGGGGGACCCCCAAAATTAAATTTATTTATTAAAAATTTTGTATTTATTCTTATATGTTAAAATTTCAGTCACCTTCAAAGTACTCTCCAACTGATGCAATATACTTATCAAGATGGTTTTCCCACTACTCAAAACAGTTTTTAAACTCATCAATTTTGGTGACTTTTAGTACTTCTACCATTTTTTATTTCACCTTTTCCACATCAGCAAAATATTTTCCTTTGAGGGCTTTTTTTCATCCAGTGAAACAAAAAAACAAATTCACTCAGGGCAAAATTGGGTGAATAGGGAGGGTAAGGCACAGTGGTCATGCGGTTTTGGGTCAAAAACTTGTGAACCCTTAGCACACTGTGGGCAGGTGCATTGTCCTGGTGGAAGAACCAGTCAACTGTTTGCCACTTGGGACATTTCTTCTGCAAATCATGACACAACCTTCTCAAAACTTCCAGATAAAAACTTTGGTTGGCTGTTTGAGCTGAGGGAAAGAAATTGATCTGGAAGATTAATTCCAAGTGTACCACAAGGAGCCTACCTGCCAAAAGATAATTCCAGGTTTTTTGAGTCCCCCCTCCTATGCCCCATGCAATATTTGGGTTATACTTATATTTTTAAAAATACTCAACATTTATCTAAAATTCAAATTTAATTGGGTCTCCTATATTTTTGTGGACTAAGTTTGGCAGCCCTACTCTGATAGATAATTGCCATTTTACCTGAAGGAAATTGAGTATCCGAGAAATTAAATAACATTGCCTGTATCACTGTTATTAGTAAGTGGGAGAGTCAGGATTGGGACTCAGTCTGTTTGATACCTGAAACCTGCTTTTCCCAATGACCATACCACGGGGGATCAGAGTCCAGTCTTGCTCAGGGGCTTAGCTCTTTCCCACTTGTGTGTGGATCTGGTCTCTCCGTGCTAAACTCCCAGGGATGGGGAACCCTTGGGATCACTTTTATGTCCATCAAAAGAGCCACTTACTATATGATTCTTGACGTTCCTCTAAGTGGGATATTTTTGTTAATACGTTAAGACAAATGACAAACTTTAGAAGTCACTCTTTTTAAATATTTTCAGCTAGTGGACCAATTTGAAGAGGAGTCTGCATGGGCAGCAGGTACAGCACTGTGGAAGTGGGTCAGGTATTCACCAATGAGTGAGGAGGACAGCGGCCCCTCTTTTGAAAAGGAAGCTATCATTTTTTAAAATGTAAAATGAACTTAGCATTAAAATTATTTGTGTGGAAGATGCCTTGCCTTTTAGGATAGGACATGGATTAGGTAAGCTTAATAAAATTCCTAAGAGGCGATATTGCCTAAGACATAAAAGCTCTGATTCTGCAGAAGGGTAGGAGCTTGAATCTTGGTTCTTCCACATATCTGATTTGTGCGAGTTATTTAATTTTTTTAAGATTCTTGTTTCCTGTTTTCAAAAATGGGCATATTGATGATAATAACATGTTCCCTACAGAGCAGGTGTTAGCTGGGATAGTACCTGTAAGAAACACTATAACAAGGGTAGTCATCATCTTCATTACCACCAGTGCCAGCAGCATGGCTGCTATCTCTGGGTGTGTGTCTATTTGTAAATAACGATGATTCGCATTTTATAAGTTGAGAAGAGAGTTATGTGAGAATTTTGTTGTTGTTCAACTTTGAGAGTTGCTTGTGACAAGAACCTCATGTGGTTTTGTACGGGGGCATTGGTACAAGACTGAAACAAATCTGGCCTAAACTCTTACCAGGTAAAATGTTGCTTATACATGACACTAAACACAAGGAAAAAGTAGTTTCCAACTAAATATCGTTTCTTTAGTTGCCTGGATTTATATGTCACTTAGTGATTAACTTAAAGGAGAAAAATCTTACTACACTATGAAAACATTAAATTGAGGATTTACAACTCTCTGTCCTCCAATTAGATTAAAATGCAGGTTGACTTCGCCTTTTCACTGTATTACTCCATGTTATATACTCCTTCCCTCCCTACCCAAAATACTAGGTACACACTCACAGCTTTCTCCTTTCACATTAGAAAGCTCAGTGAATTAACTTTATGTGAAATCTTACCATATATATATATGTATATATGTATATATATATACATATATATATATACATATATACATATATATATCCTCTTGATTGATTTCACTTTAATCAGATAGTGACCAAAGTATGATCTAAGGATAAGTTTTGACTCAAGAAATTCATGGACATTTCCTATGTTTTCTGCTGTAGCCCACCTTGTAGCATCTCTCATGCTTGGACATTTATTTAATAAATATTTACTGAGCACATATTACATACTAAGCGCTAGCCTAGGTGCTGGATACAATAGACTACAAAACAAAGCCCTGCCTTAATGGAACTTAGCAAGTGATCATTATGTTTTTGCTGAAATTTTTCTACCTTTGTAAAATAGACATGAATTAGATTTCACTCAGTGGATCTTAAAAGCATTCCTTATAATTGCCTTTATATAGCCAAGTAAATCAAGAAATTAAGACGGGTTTGGGCATAGGGAACAGTCTTATGTGGGACTCTAAATTAAAACCACAGAGTATTCAAAATTCAGGAGACTTTAGGAGTCATGTCAATACTATGGCCTTCACCATGGTTAGCCGATCTTCTCAGTGCCATTTCAATGTTTGTTTCATTTTGTCAGAACTTGCACTGCACTCTCATTTGCAAAGAATCGCTGCAAAAATCTTCCTGGACTTAAATTCCTCAGATGGACTTCTATTTTGTGTTGCACACACATGGAGCCATGAATAGGCCAATTCATCACTAACATTAATGGTTCCATTTTGAGAGAAACTTACTGAGCTTTTACACACGATCCCTATTTTTTTCCCATAATAACTTTTTATTTGAAATCCACATTATGTCATGCTTTATCTTTGACATCTCAATATATTCACTTTTTTAAAAAATTTTTTTATTTTAAAGATGTGGGGTACAATTCAGGGTTAGGTATACAACTGTTTATTATGCAGTTACCCTTGTTGATGAACATCTTCCCTATTTATTGATCTTAGGCCATTCTCAGTCTCATTCAGCTGTGCCTTTTATGAAGTGGCCCAATGAACTGGATATGGGGAAAACAAAAGTTTTACTAGAGAAGTTTGTGGGTTCATATTAGTTTAATAAATACCCACCTACCCAATCCCTCCCCCCACACCCACCCACCACCATTTCCGCCTTCTATTGCTAACTAACAAACCACACCAGCCCTTAGTAGTGTAAAGCAACAACCATTTTATTATGCTCATGGTTTCTGCGGGTTCAGAACTCAGAAAGGGCACAATGAGGAATGCTACTCTTGGTTCCACTGTCTGACTGAGCCCCAACTTGTGCGACATGTATGGTCAGGGTCGACCCAGGGACTGGGACTGTAAGATCTACTTCCAACATGGCTTCTTCACTCCATGTTCAGCACTGGGGTTAGGATGCTAAGGACCTTCAGCTGGTGAGTAAGCAGAATGCCAACATGTGGTTTCTTGGGCCTGGTATTGTAAGACAGCCCAATTTCTTTCACGATGGCTCATAACTCCAAGAGCAAACACTTCTAGTAAACAGGGTGGACACTGCAGCCTCACCTCAGCTGTACTGACAGAGGAAGCCACAAGGCCATTGAGAGGGAAGGTGCATTGAAGAAGATACCGCTGTTTTAAAACCTCCACATGCCATCATTTTAAATACCTTGGTGAAAATTAATCTCATAAATGAATAGATGTCAAAGGAGAGGTTGATCAATTATTTATTACTTTTTTTTAACTAAGACCACACTTCATGAAAGTGGACCAGTATAATTTAACCTTTTCTTTTCTTTTCTTTTCTTTTCTTTTCTTTTGAGTTGGAGTGTCACCCATCACCCAGGCTGGAGTGTAGTGGCACACTCACGGTCATCCCAGCGTCGACCTGCTGGGCTCAGGCAATCCTTCCGTCTCAGCCTTCCAAGTAGCAGGAACTACAGACACACTCCACCACACCCAGCTAGTTTTTATGATTTATTGTAGAGTCAAGGTCTCACCAAGTTACCCAGGCTGGTCTCAAAGCCCTGGGTTCAGGCAATCCTCTCGCCTAGGCCTCCCAAAGTGCTGGGATTACAGGCTGAGCCACCGCGCCCAGCCAGTGTTTTATTTTCAAGGTTATTTCCAACTTTTGTAAAAGCTCCTCTTCTTTTCTCCACACTTCCTTTAGGTCTTTCTTGTATAAATTTTCTTTGTTTAATGTTGTTCTAGGCCACATACTATTATGGACTTCATCTTCCTGAGTGGTAGAAATACTGTGGTCTTTCAACGTAAGGCCTACAACTTCATGACAGTTACAAGACCATTAGAACTTGACTCTTTGGAGTCAGGAATGTAATGATGCCAGGACCTGAAGGAACAGTGATTTCCAAGCAGCTTTTAATATCAAACCAACTATAATAATTACTGGAAAACCACTTATTACTAACACAATTTTATGTGAGCTTATACCACTGATCCTACCACCTGAGCACTTTTCAGATTTCTTCATATCCTTTTCTGATCTTTAGTTACAAATGTGTCCAAAGCTTTACATCATTTGAAATACACATATTTTATTATAGTAAAATGACAATGGCCTTTGCCAACAGTTAGTATCTTCTGGTGTTACTAGATTACAGGTATACTTAGTACATGTTAAAGTATTGCAGGAAGAGGTAGGAGAAGGAAATATTTTACTAGGAAGGTGGCCAAATGGTCTTACTTTGTGATAAGAGAGACATAAATGGCAGTACTGCTGTAAAACTTTTAAAAACTGTTTGTGTTAGTCTGGTGTTGCTAGTTTCTTTAATTATGGTCTGTGTTCCTTGAGAAATTGCCATTCAAGAACAGTGTTTTGTCCTACAGAGCTCTCCTGACTTTAATATTCTTTAGGCTAATTGATGTATCCAGGTTGGAGTCTCAATTTCCTTTACAGTGAATTCATAGAAAAACAGAGATTATCCAAACAAATTCTTTATAGAAGCTGAATAGAGATTATGGGTTTTTGTTTTTAAAATCATTGTTAATATTTCCTAATCATTATCAGAGAATGTTGGTATTTCTTTTTAAGTCAAACCCCAGAGTATTTGGGAAAAGAGAAATTACCTTGATATATTTCTGAAACCTTATTGAAAACTGTTGTGGTGTTTGAATTGAGTTCAACATTAAAATGGATTGTTATAGTAAGATGCTTCTTGACTTCTTTCAGAACTGAGTACTAAAACGTCTTCCAAATAAATCACATACTAAGGAAGCAAATTTCTTTTAATTTATGGATAGCAGTTGATAAAGTCCTTAGGTGCCGGTGTCTTTGAATTTTACTTAGTGTAGATTGGGAACTGGTGTTGGTAATATTGTCTCCCTGTGTGAATTTCAGTTAGTGGATGATAAGTTTTTTCCAATAGACCAGTGGTTCAAAATGTGGTTCACTGGAATGCTGGGTGTCCCCAAGACACTTTCAATGAGTCCACAGGGTCAAGACTATTTTTATTGCAATACTAAGCTGTTATTTGCCTTTTTCACTGTATTGACATTTGCCTCGGTTATACAGAAGCAATGGCAGATAAACCCAAATCAAGGTAGTGGTACCCATTTTATTTTTTCACTGATGAAGCAGTAAAATGTATTAATTTTATTAAATCTTTACCCCTTGAGTAAGTTTCTTTTTAACATTTTGTGTGATGATCTGGAATGTAAACATAAAACACTTACATAAGATAGTTGTCCTAAAAAAAAAAAAATCACTCGTGTGATCACTTGAATTGAAACCTGAATTAGCAGCTTTATTCAGGGAACACGCTTTTTACTTGAAAGAATGAGTGGCAGGCAAATTAAGGGCTTTTTTGTTTTGTTTTGTTTTTATATTTGGGAGATATTTTCTTGAAAATGAATAAAGTTAGCCATCACTTCAGGGAAAATAACTAGTGATATTTGCTGCCCAAGGTGAACATTGCTCTTTTAAGTTGTGATGGTTAATTTAGGTTTCAACTTGACTGGGCTGAGGGATGCGGGTGAAGCATTGTTTCTGGGTGTGTCTGGAAGGGTGTTTCCAGAGGAGACAGGCATGTGAGTCAGTGGACTGAGAAAGATCAACCCTATGTAGGCAGGCACCAGCCAATGACTGGGGCTCAACTGGGACAACAGAGCAGAAAAAGTGGGGATCTCTCTCTTTCTCTCTCTCTCCCCTCCCCCTCCCCTCTCCCCTC
>NW_007247238.1:1328-35460 GCF_000164805.1 Carlito syrichta | reverse complement strand
CACTCTTCCCTCCCCCTTCCCCATCCCTCCCCCTCTGCCCCTCTCCCTTCCCCCATCTCCTCTCTTCCAAAGGGGGATGCTTTCTCTCCTCCTGCCTTTGGACATCAGACTCCAGGATTCTTGGCTCTTAGACTCTGGGACTAGTAGCTTCCTGGGGGCTCCCAGGCCTGACTGGGGGCTGCTGTGCTGGATTTCCTGGTTCTGAGGCTCCTGGACCTGAACTGGACCTACTATTGGCTTTGAGCCATGCTACTGGACTCCTTGGCTCTCCAGCTTGCAGACAGCCTATTGTGGAACTTTGCCTCTGTGATTGTGTGAGTCAATTCTCCCTACATAAATCCCCTTCCATTTATTCCACTGGTTCTACCTCTCTGGAGGACGCTGAGTAATTCACAAGTGAAATTCAGAATTTTGGAATATTTGAACCTGCATCATGACCCTCTCAATTCTTTCCAATGACATGGATTATATAGTAATGAATATGATTTTTGATATCAGAAAATGAAATGGCTCATCATCTGGAAGGATCTGCATAACTCAGTGAACCAATTATTTACAAATGACCAATGCAAAATGTATCCAAATCATGCATTAGGAAAAGATCCAATGTTTTAATGTAACAGAACACCAAAAGTTTATTTGATAATATTCGAGAGTCCAAATTTCATTTTTCAAGAAAAGAAGTTTATCCAGTCTTGGTTCAGTATCAAAGAGAAATATTCGTCTGGAAGTGGGCCAGGCGAATTCCTCCGGCATGTCGGTGCAGGGGAATGAGGGCAGCGGTGACTGCTAGCATGGGGCTGAGCATGGGGCCCATGGCTGAGGTGTGCACCGGCGGTCCCCATGGATACACTGTATGGCCTGGCCTGCTTGGCCAGCTGCTTGGTGGCCCTGCACACTGTGTACCGCCTCAAGGGTCCCAGCGAGACCAAGCTACTGGCCATGTGCCTGGACCACGTGGCTGATGTCTGCAGGTACTGCCACGTGCGAGTACCTGAGGAGCTCCTGAAGGGCCTGTTGCCAGGACCAGTGACCCTGATGATAGAATGCTCGGAGGAGCTCAACAGGGGCATGAACCCCTTTACTCTCCTTGTAGACATCTAGATTCCGGATTGTGCCTTTATGCAAGACTTGGCCCAGATATTTGGGGGAACTTTTGCTCTCACTAGTGCCAACCTCAGCTCCCAGGGCAGTTCTCTCAATGTTGAGGAGTTCTAAGAGCTCTGGTCTCACTTGTCCTTGGTCATTGATGAGGAACAAACTGGGGATGGCCAAAGCCCTGAGCGCCGCCTTGGCTCGACTGTGGTTGACTTATCTGTGCCTGGAAAGTTTGGCATCATTTATCCAGGCTGTGCCCTAGAAAGTACTACAACCATCCTCCAACAGACGTCTAGGCTGCTCCCCTCACATGTGTCCTGCTCGTGAAACTCAGAGAGGGAAGGCCCAAGGACTGATGCTGGATACGGCGTATCTGTTTGCTCATGGTGGGCAAGGCCTCATTTGCAGAGGCCACTGGAACTAGTCACTGGCCTGTTTTTAGGCAACATGTCTTTCTGAACACTGTAGACTAAGCCACAGAAACTGCTGGTTTAGCTTCATACCTGGAGGAAAGCGGGTATTTATAGTTTCATATATTAACCAAAAGCTGAATGGAGAGGCTAACAGCATTCCTAGGATGGCCTTATTCTGATATAGTTCTTCTCTCTCTTTTTTTAAATTGAAAAGTAGTTTAATAACAGATTTAGCATCTGGTAAATGATGGCACATAAGGTTCAAACCAGCAACAAGTGCTGGTGTTGTTTAAAAGTCTCAGGTAACCAAAGGCATGAGTTGAGCTCTTGAAGCTGGAACCAAATTAGGATAAAGACTGTAGAACCACAGACCAAAGACTGTTTCCTCTGAACCAGTGGGGCTAGTGGTGCAGTGTGTTGTGTCTGCCCAGTGCAAACAGTAGTCATTTTTGTCTAACAGAGACCATCCTAGCAGTGAGCAGTAAGAAGTCTGCTCAGATGACGGAGCGGGGAGGAGGTCCAAGTTAAAACACATGTCTTTTAGGGTTTTTGCTAGAGAGAGAAAAGGAGGGAGGGGATATTGGAAAATAAATCTTTACTATCCTTTTCCAAAAAAAATTCCACAGTAATCTAAACAAAAAGCCAAGAAAATAGTCCTCCTTTTTCCAAGTGCATATATATATCTGCGTAAGGCTGGTGACACAGGATTTTCTTTATGGGTTTCAACCAAGACAACAAATCATAACACAATAAATGCACAGCGCATATGGGAATCTAGTTGTCTTTATTAAGTCAGACATTAAAGAGATTTGCAAAACAATACTACTTGCTTGCTAAACGCTGTTATTTTGTTTCAGAAAGCATACATTTTTTAAATAAATATTTATATTCACATGTGACATGTGATGAGTGTATTACTGTTAGACCTCCTCCTAGTATAGCCTAATCTGTTGTCCAGTTGGATGCACAGGAACATATGTTGAAAGAGAAGACTATCAATAGATAGCTACATCCCCTTGGTATGCGATTCAGTTACTGTCATACATGGCTTTTGGGATAACATCTCACGCATCCCATACCTTCAGTCACTAAACAGTAACTGTGTGGAATTCTCAGCCTCTAGATTGCTTAGCAGTAATTTCAGACTTCTCTAATTTCTTTTGCAGAATACAACTAGGGATCTTAGGCGAAATTTGGACAATTTACTTCGTATTTGGCTTAATAGTTAATGCTGCAAATGTCCAGGAATCGGTTTCTTTTTCTTGGTTCTCTTTTTATTTTCTTCCTTTCTCTTCTTACCATTTTTCCTTCATGTTTTGTTTCTATTTTTCTCTTTTTTTAAAAAAAAAATATAGTCTGAGAGGTTGTGGAGATTATAATTAAAAAATCATCTTTCTATTATAAGTATAAGGTTGACACATTTCTTTCCTGAGAACATCGTTCTACACTAGACAGTAAACCTTGTGATTGTGAATAACTTGGTGAAGACTCCAGTTTTTAGCTCTAAAAATTATATGGCAGCCGGGCTCGGTGGCTCAGCCTGTAATCCCAGCACTTTGGGAGGCTGAGGTGAGTGGATTGCCTGAGTCCATGGGTTCGAGACCCACCTGGGCAACTTGGCGAGACCTCATCTCTACAATAAATCAAAAATTAGCCAGGCGTGGTAGTGCGTGCCTGTAGTTCCAGCTACTAGGAAGGCTAAGGCGGAAGGATTGCCGGAGGCCAGCAGGTCGAGGCTGCGGTGGCCGGAAGCGCCACTGCACTCCAGTCTGGGCGACAGAGTGAGACTCCAACTCAAAAAAAAAAAAAAATTATATGGCATATATTTTGAACACTGACTGGTACTATCCCTTATAGAACGCATGTGACTAACACACACATGCGTGTGTGTGTAAAAGGACAACTCACAAAAGTCTGTGCATGAAAGTTCGTAAAACCAAAAGTTCTGCTACATCCCAACTGGTTCTAACAAGCTGAAACTGATTTAAAAAAAAAAAAAAACTATGGCCATTGAGTGTCTTAGGATGCTATGTATTTACTGATCGCATCCCCAAATTCATCTGACAGATGAACACTGGGATTTGTTTTAACCAATCACATTCAGACCTATGAACTCACCCCTCCTAGTCAGACCACTAGTTTTCAATCCTTATTTAGAATCTCACGCACACACACACACACACACACACACACACACACACACACACCTACTGCTTTCTAGCACTTCAATATCCCTGATTTTATCCCCTCCGTGAAACTAGTCAATAAATTGTTTGCCAGTCTGTTTTTCTTTCCTGAGCAAATTAATAAACTTGGCTTGGATCTCTTTTAGCTTCAGTGGTTTTTGTTTTATTCTTTGATAATTGCGCACTAAGGGCAGGACTTGTGCTAAATATTTTACATGTATTTTGAATACATGTAATAATTCCTACAAAAACTTCCGAGGTGGTCAGTAAACAGAGTGGTGATGATCATATATTCAAACCAGAGTGCTTGAGTCTGATCGTGCTCCCTACTTGCAACTACTTGATCTTCTGCAAATGTTTTCACCTCTCTATGTTTGTGTTTATGTGTAAAATGGAACAATAATAGAATAGAATAGAAATGGAGCAATAATAGAACCAAATTCATAGACTTGTTGAAAAGAGCAAGCGAAGTAACACATAAAAATGATTAAAACAGTGCCTAGTACACAGTAATGCATGCAATATTAACTATGATGAGTTCCATTTTACAAATGAAAAAAAACCTGAACTTTCAGTGATTGAGAAATCTGCTTAAGGTCACACAACTAGTAAATGACAGAGCTAGAATTTCTCCCAAGATTTATTTTATGGCAAATTCTGTGCTGAAGAATTCATGTTTATTTTATAACCACTGTCTACAATGCTTCCCTTTGCTTTGTTGTGTTAATTTAAAAGTGGTATAGTCTTGCCCTCTCTCATTTATGTTAAAAGTGATTTTATTCCATTATGCAGCCATAAAAAAGGACAAATGTATGGACTTTGAAGCAACTTGGATGGATTTGGAGTCGATCATACTCAGTGATTTATCACAGAAACAAAGAAGAGAGTTCCATATGTTCTCACTCATAAGCAGAACTTGAACAATTATAATGTTATAAAAAAGTGATCAGCAGTAGTGGGAAACTGTCAGGGGGGTAGGATTGGCAGTTGAGGGAAGCTGCTAGGGGAGGGAGGGGCATACCTCATCAACAAGGGTACCTGCATGATCAATGTTTGTATACCTAACCCTGAATTGTACCCCACATCTTAATAATAAACATTTTTTTTAAGTTATTTTATTCCCACTTTAACATTTTTGGAGGAAAAAATAGTAAACAGCTAGAAAATTTAAGGCATTCTAATAGGTATGTTGAAAAAATTCATCAATGTCTAGATGACAAAAGAATTCCTGTAATAGCCAGGCTCGGTGGCTCAGCCTATAATCCCGCGCCTTGGGAGACTGAGGTGAGTGGATTGCCTGAGCCTGTGGGTTCGAGACCCACCTGGGCAGCTTGGTGAGACCTCATCTCTACAATAAAATAAAAAAATTAGCCGGGCGTGGTAGTGCGTGCCTGTAGTTCCAGCTACTTGGAAGGCTGAGGCGGAAGGATCGCCGGAGCCCAGCAGGTTGAGGCTGCAGTGGCCGGGAGTGGCCACTGCACTCCAGTCTGGGTGACAGAGTGAGACTCCAACTCAAAAAAAAAAAATCAAAGAATTCCTATATTAACACTTCATTCTATTTAACTAATGACTGTCACCTTCATTATAAGTTATTTGTACCTTTAAAAAGTTTTATTCTTATGAACATTTTCTGGTTTCTGAGACTAAGTTGACTTCTTTCAAAATGTTCATTTTGATAGAGCTCTTACTGAGAAAGAAGCATGTTAAATAAACAGGTTGAAACAAAAAAAAAAGACAACAACATAATTTCTAAACTTTAAACAGATGAACTTTATAACCACTTAGAAGGATATGTTTCTTGTGAATAGACTTCACATATATTAATATTTTTTATATTTATGCAAACAATGGTTATCATTATTTACATATGTTAGAAAATATCAATTTTTAAATCATCTTAAGAAGTAATTTCCATGAAGCAACTGAAATTAGAAATTTTAAAGATTTAATCTCCAAGAACATTGGTGAAGTATGGATTTTTAAGGAATTGATGCAATTAATATTATACACAGAGACACTTTACACCCAATGAATAACTAATATATTTCAATTATTGATTGGTAGAGTGTTATGTTTCTGACAGTTATGTCATTATCATAGATTTTTATTTTTATACTTTTCATTTTACATTCATAAGAAATGCTTTTTTTTTTTTTTTTGAATTGGAATCTCACTCTGTCACCCAGACTGGAGTGCAGTGGCCGCTCCTGGCCACCGCAGCCTCGCCTGCTGTGTTCCGGCGATCCTTCCGCCTCAGCCTTCCGAGTAACCAGAATTACAGGCATGCACTACCATGCCTGACTGATTTTTTGATTTATTGTAGAGATGAGGTCTCGCCTGCCCAGGGGGGTCTCGAACCCATGGACTCAGGCAATCCACTCACCTCAGCCTCCCAAAGGCGCAGGATTACAGGCTGAGCCATCAAGCCCAGGGAAATGTTTCTTTATAACTGATTATGAACAGAATTATGAGCTATGTGGCAATTATGATAGAAAAATATTTTTGGTTGAAATAGCTGTTTATTTAACCTGATAATAGTAAATAGTAATTTGAGGTTTTAGTAAAGTTAATGAGATATTGTATTTTCCCCAATGAAAACTGTCTCTGTTCAATGATATTTTATTAAATCATGTGATTTATAGTACTAGCTAACAGGCAAACACTTCAGAAAACTGAGTGTTTAAGCAAAAATACAAATGTGATCAAGTTTGATGACTAAAAGAACAGAATGTGTTGAAATTAAAACACGCACCAAGTTCCTCATTTCTATTTCTGAAAAATCTGAACCTTGTCAAACCATGGATTTGTTTTGTTCTTCTGTTGGAAGCTAGTGACATAAAAAATAGATATTCCCAAGTCGTGCTAGAGGCAAAGAAAGAGACAACACAAGGTACAGAAAAGAGCTGCGGCCCCGTGGTCAGGAAACCTGGTTCCACTTGATTCTACCCTAATCCTGACTCACTGCATGACTTTGTGCCAGTTATTTCACACTTCTTGATTCCCATTTTTCTCACCTATAAAATGAAGGTAGATCAATGTCATTAGATACTTTCCAAAGTTTATTTTATTCCCCAAGTTCTGTACACCTGAACTGTCATTTTTCTTTTTTTACGCACTGTGTGCATAACCTGGCATGTACACTGAATATCCTTATTGCTATGGTTTGAGTGTCCCCTTCAAAAGTCATGTTGAAATTTAGTCTCCATTGTAATAATTTCAAGAGGTACTTAGGTCATGAGGGCACCACCCTCATGAATGGACTGATGCAATTATTGTGGAAGTGGGTTTGTTATCACGAAGTGAGCTCACCCACTCTTACCTTTTTTCTCACTCTGTCTTGGCCTTTCTGCCATCTGATGACTTTCACCGTGTTACAATACAGCAAGAAGGTCCTTATCAGATGCTGGCAACATGATGTTGGACTTCTCAGCGTCCAGAACAGTGAAAGTCAATACATTTTTGTTAATTATAAGTTATCCTATCTCAGGTATTCTGTTACAGTAGTACCAGACAGATATATACAGGGATTCATATTAACACATATATTTACTTGCTCTATAAGCTGAGAGGGCATAGAAACAACAACATCCTAGTACCAATGGGCACATTGGTGCCCAGATCTCCAGTTCATTTCTTTTTTTCTTTTATTTATGCATTTGCTTAATATTTACTTATTTATTTAGAGACAGGGTCTTACTCTGTCACCCAGGCTGGAGTACAGTGGCACAATCATAGCTCACTGCAACCTTGAACTCCTGGTCTCAAGCAGTCCTCCTGTCTCAGGCCCCAAGTATCTGAGACTGTAAGTATACAACCACACAAGCCTTAGATCTCAGTTTCTAATACTATTCTCCAATAATAGGCATCAAAGCTTAGAGAAATGACGAATTTCAGGACTGAGGCAGGATCTATACAATATCAACCTGGAACATGTTATACTGCCAAAAAGTAAGAAAGGACTCAAAAACAATGATAGGAATATGGTGAAGTAATACAAAACCAACATGCAAGAGCTTCTAATAGCCAGTGCTAAAACAAGTTGAGCAACCAAATTAATAGCGTAGTTTTGAATATAACACTAAGTATAAATAAACATGCTTGGTTCCAAACTGATTAAAAAAAAATTGAATAGATAAGTGGAAAAGGAAAGATAGATACCCCACATAGAAGAATTCTAAATATTTTATGTAATGATTGAAGACATACATACGTAAGTCAATAAGTAGGAGAGAATAGACGAATCTCTAGTACCAAGGACTTCTAAACAGTTTATGTAGATATCCCCTCACCAGGATATCCATTACCTCTCTATCCCTTAGGTGTGGGCTGTGCATACAGACTTTCTTCAGTATGGAAAGGGGGAAAAGGAAGAGTAACTTCTTCACTTTGCCATGAAGAAACCTGACAAATCCTACCCTAGCCATATGATTAAGGTGAACAACAACAATGGCAGGTCACACTGAGAGCATGTAACTTCCTGTGATATAATAAAAATGGCACTTTACCTCTGTGGTTCTTTTCTCCCAGAAATTCCATAAATCCAGTCTAGGAATGAGCAAAATATCAGACAACCCCCAACTGAGAGACATTCTACCTAATACCTGACCTGTATCCCTCAAAACTGCCAAGGCCATCAAAAACAAGGAAAGACTAAGGAATTATCACAGTCTTAGATGACCCTAAGAAGACATGACAACTAAATGTGGCATGGTATACTGAATGGTATTTGGAACAGAAAAATGACATCAGGAAAAAACTAAGGAAATCTGAATAAAACATGAATTTTAATGAATCATAATGTATCAGTGTTGATTCATTAGTTGTGACAGATGTACCACACTAATATGAGATACTAACAATAGAAGAAACTGGGTGTGGCAAAGTCCTTTTTACTATCTTTGCAACTTTTTTGTAACTCTAAAGCTTTTCTATTATAAAACATTTATTTAAAAATATTTGGAAAGGTAAAAGACCAAGAATAACCACAGCCATTGTCAAAAAGAGGAAAAAATAATTGAAGGATTTACCCTACCTGATTTCAAGATTTATCGTAAAGTTATTATATCCAAAATAGTGTGATATTGGCAAAAGGACAAATAGATGAATTACACAGAATGGAGACTCCAGAAAGAGGCCCAAAATATACAGTCAAATGATTTCCAACTAAAGGCACCAAAGTAACACAATGAGGGAAGAAAAATCTCTTCAACAAATATTCTGGAATACTGGATTAAAAAAAAAAAAAACTCTACCCTTACCTCACACCATACACAGAAAATCTATTCAAATTAGAAAATACAACTAAATATAAAAACTAAAACAATAGAGCTAATGAATAAAAACTCAGAAAAATTTTTTTTGCAAATTGTGTCAAACATTTTTTTAGAAAGGACACAGAAAGCTGAATCATAAAAGAAAAAATGACAAATAAGACTTTAGCAGAATTTAAAACTTTAGCTCTTTATAACATGCCATCAACTAAATAGACAAACCACAGATCTTGAGAAAATATGAGCAACACATATTTCTGACAAAAAAAAATTTGTGTACATAATAGTAAAGAACTCTGGCAACTCCACAATAAAAAAAGAGAAAACCCTAGTTTAAAATGGACAAAATACTAAAACACACATTTTACCTCCCCCAAAAAAGTAACAAATGGTCAATGAACACATAATAAAATTCAAATTAATGTCACAATGAGATATCCTCATATAAGTAAGCACCAAACTGGTTAAAATTTTTATAAGACTGACAGTTTTGGATGTTGAAGAGAATGTGAAGCTGCTGAAATCTTTATACATTATTGATGGGGATGTAAAATGACATAACTACTTTGTAAAACCATTTGCCAGCTTGTTTTCAAACAGTCTACTGGTGCCGTCACCCATCGGCTTACTGAGACAGTCCAAAGGAAGAGTGTGACAAATATGAGGGACAGTTAAGAAGGACTAATATCCTGGGAAGGGGTCAAGGGTGCATTCACAGGGAAAATATTCTTCCTCTCCTAAAACCCAGTAGAAAAATACAAACATGTCACTTCTTCAGAGTGAGGCCAACCCAGTTGGTGTTTGAGAAGAAATACATCATCCCCACAGGAATCACACTTTCTCTCTCCCAAAGTATGCAAGGCACACAGGAGAGTAAAAAAGACAAGATGTCACCCAGGATCAGCAGAGTGGAATCCTAGTTTAAGCAGGTAGCTTTGGCTGCTCTGTGAGGTGATATATGTCCCAACTTATACATTAAGACATGTCATGCACTTAAGTAGAGTACAAGAATCACAGGTCTTCACAGTATAAAAAAGCACAAAGACTGGAGCCTGGCTCTCAAAAGGAAGTTGAATTTTTCTTTCCTTGGTTAAGTGCTAAATGTATGTCTTCAATGAAAAATAAATGAACACTCCCAAGGATCGCAGTATTCTATGGAAATAGTAATGAAAAAGAAAATGCCCTGATTTGTCAAAGCAAAAAAAGGGGAACTGTTCCCCAAGACAAACAATAGAGCAAGCAGGGCAATATTGAAGTAGGTGGGAAAAAAGCAGGAGGTGTAGAGGACAGAAAAATTAACTGTTGGCACAGAATCCGAGGGAACGACTGTTAGGGAGTGAAATTTCGGCTAGGAATGCAGCTTATAAGCACTTCAGGCTACACTGAGACATCAAACCAACCTCGTTGCAAATGCTGTCAGGTCACAGCAGGGAGGAAGGAGGCAGATGTGTTCAAAACTGGTAATTTGAACCAAAATGTGTTTCCTTAGAAAGAGAAGAGACGTGAGTCGAGTGAACAGCCAAGACCTCAGCCTGACTCCTGCAGCCTCTCTGTACCACTAGCAATGACTGGCAGCTTCTGACCTTAAGGATAAAACTCAGAATAGTAAGTAAACAACTTCCCAGAGAACACAAGGGATTTCCTTTTGATCAGGACTTTTTTTTCAACCAAAGGCATTATATTAGTTAAGTTAATGAGGTGAGGGAGGCCATGGGCCTGGGGAAGCTGACACTGCCCGGTGCACTTGGCCTCTCAGGGTTCTGAGAAGGTGGGAAGGAGAGGTTGAGCAGTCTGTAGAGTCAGACTGGCTAGTTCAGACGCAGCTCTACCACCCAGGCCATTTGTAACTCAGAAAGTTACTTAACCTTTCTAAGCCTCTTTTTCCTCATATGTAAAGTTGAACTAATACAGTATCTCTCTCATGGGATAGTTATGAAAATTAAAATAGATAATGCCCAGTGCCTGGCATGGAGTGGGCTCAGAAAGTGTTCACTGGTTCTGTTATACTTGTAGTGTGGCCACCATGTGTTCAACCCTCTTTCAGTAAGATGCTTTTGCCTTACTTATCTCATTTAAGCCTCACAAAACATATACAAGGTGCTTTTATTACTTCAATTTCCATATAGAAAATGAGGTTAAAAGTATAATTTTTCCAACTACTACCTATTGTAAGGATTTGTTCTAGGTCTTTCTTGACCCCCTCCCCAAGTCCCTGTTCACAGTAGAGTGAAATTCAGCATATGTGAGAGAAGATACTGAAGCATTACTGGGAAGTTACTGCTGAATACAGAGGTGGGGAATTGGTCTTTGAGTTCCTCAGGTATAAAGAGATGCTGTGACTGAGTAAGAGGAGATCAGTTCAGATCCATGTTGTTGAACTCAACTTTAAACTGTATTGAGTGAGAAGGCTGTACAAAAAGGATGAGGAAAGAGTGTCCTTCTACCTCTGGACGGAGTGACAGGTATTGTTTTCCAAACGAGTGATTCATCTATCACTCCACATCAAGACCTTTAATTGTGAAATAACAAGACCCATGGAGGATCATCAAAACAAACATTTTTTGATCCCTTGATATGTGCTAAGCACTGTGACAGTTTCCCTATTTAATATATACATAAACACTCTGAGAAAGTACTGCCATTATCCCCATATTAAAGATGAGAAACCCAAAGCTAGGGGTGGCAGAAATCGGATTGGAAATAGGATCTGTCTGGTTTTACAACTCAAGCTCTAAACTCCCCTTCTGCTTTTCTTCCGGAATGTTAGACTCTGATTGCACTTGTACCCGCTTTCTGGCCTACATCTCAGTGCTTTCCTCTTAAGCATTTGACTTCAGTCAAATGTTCTCCTCACTGCTTCAGAAAAATACCAAGGATCATCTGTTTGCCGTGGTTTTCCTAAATGTCTGACACTCATATACCTTCTCCTGCTCTTCTTGAATAATTTCTTTCTGAAGACTGAATACTATATGCAACTACCCAAACCAAACCAGTTGCTCCTTACCTGAAGGTCCATATTACTGATAATTGGCTGACTTATTTTAAAATTATCATTTGCTACCTCATACTCTTTTTTTTTAAGATGTGGGGTACAATTCAGGATTAGGTATACAAATGTTCATTATGCAGGTACCCTTGTTGATGAGGTATGCCACTCCACTCCCCTGGTAGATTCCCACTTCTGCCAATCCCCTCCCCCGCACCCCGGCAGTTTTCCAAACTGCCAATCCTTTTCTTACAGTATTATGATAATTGTTCAAGGTCCGCTTATGAGTGAGAACTTGTGATCTCAGTTCTTTGATTCTGTGATAGATCACTCAGTATTATAGACTCTAAGTCCATCCAAGATCCTGTGAAGTTCATAATTTTGTCCTTCTTTATGGCTGCATAATATTCCATGGTGTATATGTATCACCTTTTTTAAAATTCAGGCCTCTTTCAGTGGGCAACAAGTTGGTTCCATGTGTTTGCTATTGTGAGCAAAGCAGCAATAAACATACGTGTGCAGCTACCTCATATTCTTAGCCATTCATGTAACCCCAGCAGTACTTAGCATTATATTTGCACTAAGTTCAGATTTAATAAATACCATCTGGACTTCCAGCAAGATGGCGACAGGGCAACCTGGTCTATGAAACCCTCTACAAAGGAGAACTCAGAGGGTCTCTGGCTCTCTCCCTGGGGGCTGCGGACCCCAATGTTGGCAGCCTGCTCTTCACACGGAGCTCAGCGGTCACCACTGCTGGGGCATCGCAGTAGTTGGGGCAACCACTGCAGCCGCAGACACAGCAGCCACCGGCGGTGCCGCCACGGCCTCTGTGGCAGCCATAGCGCATCACGCCACCCATGCCTGAGGCGATCCTTGACTTCAGTCCTTGAAGCCCCTGCAGGCAAGATCTGCGGGGATCACTGCCACCTCTGCTGCCACTGTGATGTCCTGCCAGCCGTGGGTCTCCTCCCGTGTGCCCTGAGACAGGCTTCCATCTCCAGCCTCTGCCCAACTCCTGTCCGGCTCCACCCGCTCTGGGGCAAGCAGCTGGGGATAGCACCACCTACTGGTGATTCAAGGTAACAACACCGAAACGGGAGAAACAAACTTGAAAAACAGACACAGACCAGATTTGAGTAGCAAAGGGAGTGTGATCTGAACTGTCCTTCACAGCAGGCCAGGGAAAACTGACCCTAACTGTGAACTAATTTACCAGCTTGAAAAGACAGTTAGAAATCAGAGCTGAAAGGACATTGGACTTAAACAAAAAGTCTCAGAGTGTGCTCAATTGGTTCTGTCAGTTTAATGACTTAATTCTATTCCTACTGCTTAGTTCCTTTTTTTTTCTTTTCTTTTCCTCTTCCTTTTCTTCTCTTTTCTCCTCTCTATAAACCATATCTTTGCATAGAGGAACAGCACACCAATAAGGTGGTTGGTTAGCTTGTATGTTAGCATCATTGTATGTTTCATTATTCTTTGTATGGGAGTTGGTTAGTCTGTAGCCATGGCCTATTGTTTTTATCTGTTTCAGTTTAGGTCTCTCTCTCTCCATTTGTTGGTACACTCGTCTGTTTCCCCCCTTACACCTCTCTCTCCCCACCACCCTCTTCCCCCTACTGTCTGCTCCATTCTCTTCCCTCTGCTAACCACATTTTATTTCAGGGAGTAAACCTATAGCCTCACTGCACAGACAGATTCCAAGGCAGTGGGAAGTGGGTTCCAGATTATCAATACATCTGTTGGCAAATACCAGGACCTGCAGATAGATTTTGAATCACAGCTCCCCCTTAAGTAAATCTCAAAACTGCAAAAAGGACCACCCCCAACCTACAGTGCAACTCCAGAATTGAACAAAGTAAGAGGGCATACATAAAGAATAGGAGATTGAACAAACTGAAGTAAAAGCAATCCCTCTACCCCTGAATAACAGAATTAAAGAAGACGGTGACATGGATGGAAGGAAAAAGTAGGGGGGGAACCGCACAAATGAAGAAAACCCAAAAGAAGAATATAGGTCTCACACAGACCCCTGGGAGATCAGACAATGAGAAAACAGATTCCAGAACACAAACAATGAAGAGCCCCCAGAATGACTGGCCACATGCAACAAACCCAGACATCAAGACATTAATAGACAGAATTTTAAAAATTGAGGAGAGATAAGAGGAAAATAGGAAGGAGCTGATGTCAGAAATAACAGCATAAAGAATACTGTGATGGAAATAAATAACAAACTAATAAGCATGGAAAGCAGAATTAGCCAAGCAGAAGAAAGAATCTCAGACCTCGAAGACCAAAGCACAGAGCTAACCCAAACTGTCAAAACCATAAAAAAGAAGCTCAAAAAGATAGAACAAAACCTTCAAGAGATGAATGATCACTTCAAGAGATGAATGATCACTTCAAGAGACTGAACCTAAGAGTAATTGGCCTTCCTGAGACAGAGAGGAAACAGAGGTCACACTGGAACAAACATTTCATGAAATCATTCAAGAAAACTTCCCTCATCTCATCAAGGATGAAAAAATTCAAACACAAGAGATTCAGAGAACCCCTGCAAGACAACCAATGAGAAGACCAACTCCCAGTCATATAATAATTTGCCTAAAAAAAGTAGGTATAAAAGAAAAAATCCTAATGGCTGCAAGAGAAAAAGGTCAGACTATGTACCAGGGAAGACCAATTAAAATAGCAGCAGATTTATCTACAGAAACCCTCCATGCTAGGAGAACTTGGAGCCCTATCTTCAAAGTTCTAAAAGATAAACAATTTCAACCAAGAATAACCTACCCAGCCAAGCTAAGCTTCATCAGTGAGGGAGAATTGAAATCTTTCCCAGATATCCAATGCCTAAAAACCTACGCTGCCACCAGACCACCTCTACAAGAAACACTGAAGAAAGTATTGAACACAGAAGAAAAGGAAAAAAGAACAAAAACATTCTTCAAGAGTACAGGCAAAAGATTAGAAACACACATGATCCAACTCTAAAATCAAAAGAAAGACAATACACAAACAGAAAGAACAACAATGCTGTAAGAACATTATGATAGGGATCAACTCTTACATTTCAATAATTAGTTTGAATGTGAACAGACTAAATGCACCACTGAAAAGACATAGAAAGGCAAAATGGACAAAATATCACCAGGTAACAATCTATTGCCTTCAAGAGACTCACCTCACTAGAAAGGACACTCACAGACTCAAAGTAAGAGGATGGGAAACAAACTTTCAGGTGAATGGAACACAAAAGAAAGGAGGAGTTGAGATCTTAATCTCAGAAAAAACACCCTTTAAGCTATCAAAAATTAAAAGATACAGAAGGCCACTACATAATGATAAAAGGTTCAATGCATCAACAAGAAATATCCATCCTAAACATATATGCACCGAACATAGGAGCACCAACTTTCATAAAGTAGCTCCTAGGTAAACTAAAAAAAAGATATTGACTCCAATACCATCATAGCTGAGGACTTTAATACCCCACTCACAACCCTAGACAGATCATCAGGACAAAAAATCAGCAATGAAATCCGAAACCTCAATGTGACTCTTGATCAAATGGACTTAATTGATACCTACAGAACACTCCATCCAAAGATCACAGAATACACATTCTACTCATCACCACATGGACCGTACCCTAAGATTGACCACATACTTGGCCATAAATCAAGCATAAGCAAATTTTAAAGGACTGAAATTTTACTATGCACCTTCTCGGACCACAGTGGAATAAAAATAATCATTAACACCAACAAGGTCCCCCCAAAACCCACAAAGACATGGACACTAAACAGCATGATGCTAAACAACTCCTGGGTCAATGATGAAATCAAAACAGAGATTAAAAGATACCTGGAAACAAATGAAAATGAAGAAACATCTTACCAAAATCTCTGGGATGCCATGAAAGCTGTAGTAAGAGGGGAATTTATATCCCTACAAACACAAATGAAGAAAATGGCAGAATCACAAATTAACAGCCTAACAAGCCACCAAAGGAAGCTGGAAAAGCAAGACCACAAAAACCCTAACTTCAGCAGAATACAGATCACCAAAATAAAAGCCCAAATCCAGGACATAGAATACAATAAGATAATACCAAAAAATCAATGAAACAAAAAGCTGGTTCTTTGAAAGGATAAACAAGATCGATGGTCCCCTAGCTAGACTGACCAAGAAAAAGAGAGAAAAAGCCCAAATAAACAAAATCAGAAACACAAAAGATGAAGTCACATCTGACCCTGAAGAAATACAAAAGATCATTAGAGACTACTATGTACGATTGTATGGAAACAAACTTGAAAACCTCAAGGAAATGGAGGACTTTCTGTCATCTCACAACCTGCCTAGGTTAAAATAAGAAGAAATTGAGACCCTAAATAGACCAATAACAATCAAGGAAATTGACTACATAATAAGAAAACAACCTACAAAAAAAAGCCCTGGACCAGATGACTTTCCAGCAGAATTCTACAAGACATTTAAGGAGGAGCTTATACCAATCTTACTGAAGGTATTCCAGGCTATTGAGAAAGATGGACCTCTCCCCAAATCATTTTACAAAGCTAACATCACATTGATACCCAAGCCAGGTAAAGATTCAACAAAGAAAGAGAACTACAGGCCAATATCTTTGATGAACATAGATACTAAAATTCTCAACAAGATCCTAGCGAACCGGATTCAAACACATCTCAAAAATCATCCATCATGACCAAGTAGGCTTCATCCCTGGGATGGTAGTCTAGTTCAACATCATAAAACCATAAATGTAATTAAATACATCAACAGATGTCAAAACAAAAACCACATGATTATATCATTAGATGCAGAAAAAGCTTTTGATAAAATCCAGCACCCCTTCTTGATAAATACCCTCGAGCAGTAGGTATACGAGGAACATACCTCAAAATAGTAAAAGCCATCTATGAGAAACCCACAGCCAACATACTCCTAAACTGCCAAAAACTGGAATCATTTCCCCTGAAAACTGGAACAAGACAAGGATGCCCACTCTCACCCCTCCTGTTCAATATAGTATTGGAAGTCCTGGCCAAAGCAATCAGAGAAGAGAAGGCAATCAGGGGTATTCAAATAGGAAAAGAGGAAGTCAAGCTATCTCTCTTTGCAGATGACATGATCGTGTACCTTGAAAACCCAAAAGAATCTGTTAAAAACCTCCTTACACTGATAAAGGACTTTGCCAAAGTCTCAGGATATAAAATAAATGTGCAAAAGAAAATTGCATTTCTTTACACCCATAATAAACAAACAGAAAACCAAATAAAAAGCACAATTCCATTCACAATAGCCACAAAAAAAATTAAATACCTTGGCATCTTCCTAAACAGAAATGTGAAAGACCTTTACAATGAAAACTACAAAACACTGCTCAAATAAATCAAAGATGACACAAACAAGTGGAAAAATATCCCATGCTCATGGATTGGAAGAATCAACATTGTGAAGATGTCCATCTTACCTAAGGCAATCTACAGATTTAATGCAATACCCATCAAATTACCAGCAACATTCATCTCACACCTAGAAAAAACAACACAGGAATTCATATGGAAACACAAACGACCAAGAATAACAAGAACAATTCTCAGCAAAAAAATCAAATCAGATGGTATCACATTACCAGACTTCAAACTTTACTATAAAGCTACAAGAATCAAAGCAACTTGGTATTGGTACAGGAACAGGCATATAGATCAATGGAACAGAATTGAGATTCCAGAAGCAAAACCTCAATTTCTCAACCAACTCATCTTCAACAAAGCCTCCACCACCTACCACTGGGGAGAGAAGAACCTATTCAGTAAATGGTGCTGGTAAAACTGACTGACCACACACAGAAGATTGAAACAGGACCCCTATCTATCCCCATACACAAAAATTAACTCTAAATGGATCAGAGACCTAAATGTAAAACCTCAAACCATAAGAACCTTAGAAAATGAAGGACATACCCTCATGTAAATTGGAATTGGCATCCAATTCCTGAACAAAACCCAAAACCCACAGGCCATAAGAGATAAGATAGACAAGTGGGACCTCATTAAACTGACAAGCTTCTGCAAAGTCAAAGAAACCATCAAGAGAGCAGGGAGACAGCCTACAGACTGGGAAAAAGTATTTGCCAACTCCAGGTCTGACAAAGGCTTAACATCTTGGATCTACAAGGAACTCAAAAGTGCTGAAAAGAAAAAAACAAACAACCCCATTATAAAATGGGCAAAAGATATGAACAGACACTTCTCAACAGAAGACATCCGAGCAGCCAACAGACACATGAAAAAATGTTCAACCTCACTAATCATCAGGGAGATGCAAATCAAAACCACACTGAGATACCACCTAACTCCAGTCAGAATGGCAATTACCAATAACTCAAAAAATAACAGCTGCTGGAGAGCTTGTGGCAAAAAAGGGAACACTTCTACACTGTTGGTGGGAGTGTAAACTAGTACAACCTCTGTGGAAAACAGTATGGTGATTCCTAAAAGCTCTAAATATTGACCTCCCATATGACCCCACAATCCCTCTACTGGGAATATGCCCTGAGGAACTCAAATCACTCTATTAAAAAGATACCTGCACACGTATGTTTATCACAGCATTGTTCACAATAGCAAGAATCTGGAAGCAACCATGCTGTCCATCAAAAGAGGACTGGATTAAAAAAATGTGGTACATATATACAATGGAATACTACACAGCCATAAAAAAGAACAAAATCATGAATTTCACAGCAACCTGGATGGAACTAGAGTCTATAATACTGAGTGATCTCTCCCAGAAACAAAGATCTGAGTATCACATGTTCTCACTCATATAGTGGACCTTGACCATCCAATGTAATACTCTAAGAAAATGACTGACAGTGGTGGGAAACTATGGAGGCGGGGAAGGGAGATGGGATTAATGGTAGTAAATATCTGTCTGGAGATGGGGAGACACCTCTTATCAACAAGGGTGCCTGAACAAAGCGTATTTGTATACCAACCCTTAACTGTACCCCACAATATCATAATAAAAAATATTGAAAAATAAATAATTAATTAATTAAATAAATAAATACCATCTGATTGACTAATCCCAGAATAAAAAGATTCTAATCAAAAGAGATAACATTAAAACATACGAAGGCAACCCCTTCAGGTCCCCTCCCACTGTGAGAGCTTTTCTTACCTCTTAATAGATTCTACTTTCTCAAAAAAAAAATTAAAATATGAAAGAAAATGTTATCACTAATTTGAAACATATGTCATAGTTTCTGAATATTAGAAATAAGCCGCTTGATCATCTTGTTTATTCTATTTGAAAGAAAATAAACAAGCAAAGAAACACTATAGACAAAAAGTAGAAAAATAGAATATACTGAGGGAACAGAAAGTTGATATTTTAACTTTGAAGAATTAAGTTGACTGTTGTCAAAAATCTTTTTAAAAATACAGAGGTGGCCAGGCATAGTGGCTCACACCTGTAATCCCAGCCCTTTGGGAAATAGAGATAAGAGGATTGCCTGAGCTCAAGGGTTCAAGATCAGCCTGAGCAACATGGCGAGACCTTGTCTCTACAATAAATCAAAAACCAGCCAGGCGTGGTGGTGCATGCCTGTGATTCTAGCTACTTGGAAGACTGAGGCAGAAGGATCACCAGAGCCCAGCAGGTCGAGGCTGCGATGACCATGAGCATGCCACTGTACTCCAGCCTGGGTGACAGAGTGAGACTCCAACTCAAAAATAAAAAAATAAAAAATAAATTGCAGAGGCTAATATGAGTATATAATTCTACTCTATAGAACTAGCAAATGGCATTTCATTTTCCTGATGTAAATTTTATTGGACTTGGTGCCACACATACATTTTTTAATTAAATATGATGTTTGATTATCTAACTTCATTCCAATAAATAAGAATAAGAAACTTTACCATACCTTCCGCCTCAGCCTTCCAAGTAGCTGGAACTATAGACGCACACCACCATGCCTGGCTAGTTTTTTTGTGATTTACTGTACAGACGAGGTCTCACCAAGTTGCCCAGGCTGATCTCAAACCCCCAGGCTCAGACAGTCCTCTCGCCTCAGTCTCCCAAAGTGCTGGGATTACAGGCTGAGCCACTGCGCTCAGTCTAACTTTGTATTTTTTAAAGGATGAGTCAAAGACAGGACATAATAAACTCTTCTAGTCTTTTGACATGGTATTATTTGATGAAAATTTCAGACAGATGTAAAAAGATGGCTTTCAAAGTTACTGGGGCTCAGAACTTTCACAAATGCATACTACTAAGACATTTATTTACCTTAATCCTTCTGTCTCCTGAGAAATGTGACTGTTTTCCATAAAAATATCTTTTTGTAAAAAAAAAACATGTCTTTTTGTAAAAAAATCAGCCAGGATATTTACTTGTAGAATAGTTCTTGAACAGAAGGTGGGAGTTATGCTGTGTGCAGTGATTTGATGAAAAAAACTGCAAACCCCAACTCTCTGTGTTTATTTTTAATTTATCACTTTGGGGGGTAAAATTATAGGTGTCTTTAAATTCATTCAATTAAAAAGTGGATTTATATTGCAATAAATATAAATACAGCTTAATTAGAGCTATTCTGGGGTTAAGAACAGGATGCTGCTGGATTCAGTGGGCAAGATACCTAAATCCTTCAGGATCCAGTCAGGAGATGGAAGCTACTCAGTAATTTGAACAGGGAAAGTTTAGTGCAAAGAATTATTAACTAGTGACTGGGGATGGGGAGGCATAGTTATAAGGAGTTAAGAGAATTCTAAAGAATACAGGAATAGCAGATATAGGGTAGATCTGTAGCAGGTACTAACCCCGGGACTGAAGCAGAGTCACTAAGCCAGAAATAAATGTGGAAGAAAGCCCTCCATCCAAGACTGAGACTCATGTCTCACTGGTGAAGGTTAGGTTATTGGCCCACTGATGGCAGAGTTTACTAAAGCATATACAACTGGTTGAGGCTGGAAAACAGGGAAATATCTATAGGAGAACTTACAAAACATGCCAGGAAACTGTCCATGGAGTGCTGTTGAAAAAACTCTGGGAATGAGCTCCATAGGGTACGCTGCTCATTGTCTAAGGGCTACAGGAGGAAGGAGGAAGGCAAGCTCAGAGACAGAAAAAGAAGTCTCCTGAGATTTTCTCCAGTGCCCTCCACAAACAAAAATGAATATCATGCCAGACGGTAAAAAAAAAAAAAAAAATATTTACAAGGCCCAGTCACAAAAATCACAATCAAGGTAATTTAGAGTACACGCATTGAGAAAAATAACTTGATAACTGACATAATACCTAACCCCAAAGTAGAAGGGATTGGAGTACTTCAAGAGGAATGCCTGAATTTTGAATGAATTGGAGTTTTTTAGGTGAAAATTTTGAGACAGGATATTTAAGCTATGCATATAAAAAATTTTTAAAAAGTCAAAGAGTTGAGATTACATTACATTGGGGGATCATAAGTAATTCAAAATGATTGGGATCATCTGTGACCACTAGAGACCCCAAGTATTTGCCCTACCCATGTGTGATTCCAAATAACATTTAACTTTTTCCTAGCCAGTGATTTCTTAGATAAGGAAAAGAAAGAAAAGGCATAAAGAGTGGAAAATATTTTATTTTTCAAAATAACACAATACCTACCTGAAAGCTAAAATTAAAGTAGCTTTTCTAGAATTATCTGGTGATAAAGTCATGGATAGATTCATTAAGTTGAACTTTCTCATTTTGGGAGGTGGGTTAGAGGAGGATAGGGTTTGCCTTGCTGGTATCCTAAGTACGTGCTTGTGAACTTGGTAGGTGAACTTTCTGTGCAGGAGAAGATGAGGCTGGGGGAGGTTGACAGGAACCAGAAAGCAAAAAGAAGCAAAAAGTTTCTCTTCTTCTCTGAAGACTCTGGGGAGCCTAAAAGCAGTGCAAAAATCTATATTCCCAAGGAGAGATGTATATGTGCAGGCATTTTTAGAGTTGGTAGAAGGCAAGGGAATTAAGTTCAAGACCATTCATTCTTTAGTTGTTTTATTTGCGAATGACTTTTTTAAACTTTTAAGAGATGAATAGTTATTATAATACTAAACTATAACAAAACATACCAAGAAGTGAACGTTTCACAATTATTTTTAGGAAGTTTGCATGAGTTCCAATATTTCACAGCGTGCTGATTCTTAAGCATTCTCTGACAATAATTTAGACCTGTTTGCAAAATTTTTTCACCTCTAAACTTGTCTTCAAATACATTGACTCATACTCCAGTTTTCTAACATCAACAGGGGTTCCACCAGATAATAAACACTTGAGTAATAATTGTCATATGATGAAACATTTAGATTATGATAATTGTTCGAGTAAAAGAACAGATGATATCAAATTGAATCTCTAAAGTACATACAAGATAATGTGATTGACACAATGTCATCTTATTGAAGTATCACTGACAAATAAAAGTCATACATACACAAAGTGTACAATGTTGTGCTTTGATATACATATACATTGTGATTGCCACAATCAAGCTAATTAACATAGAAAAAGACCATTGATTCTGGTCTCTCTCCTAGGAAATAGCTTCATCACAAAGCTCTCAATGAAAGCCAGCACAAAATTATGGACTTTGCAGCAATTTGGGTAGATTTAGAGTCTATCATACTCAGTGATCTATCACAGAAACAAAGAACTGAGCACCACATGTTTCCACTAATAAGTAGACCCTGAACATTTATTACAAGTACTACAAAGAAAGGAATTGGCAGTAGCAGGACACTGCCAGGGGGTGGTGGGCACATAGCATCAATAAGGGTAACTGATCCCAGATCAGGTGAAGTGAGGACCAATGGAAAGCTCAAACTTCACCTATATCAACACCACTTATGTTCCTAACCTTGAATTGTACCCTACATCTTTAAATTTTTTTTTTTTTTTTGAGTTGGAGTCTCACTCTGTCGCCCAGACTGGAGTGCAGTGGCCGCTTCTGGTCACCGCAGCCTCGATCTGCTGGGCTCCGGCGATCCTTCTGCCTCAGCCTTCTGAGTAGCTGGAACTACAGGCGCACGCTACCATGCCCCGCTAAGTTTTTGATTTATTGTAGAGATAAGGTCTCACCAAGTTACCCAGGCGGGTCTCGAACCCGCGGGCTCAGGCATTCCACTCACCTCAGCCTCCCAAAGGCGCAGGATTACAGGCTGAGCCACCGAGCCTGGCTTAAAATTTTTTAAAAAGAAAAAAAAAAGAAAGCATAATGCACAACCTATCAATGATCTTTGTGGAAGACAAGCATATTCCCAAAATCCAGTTTCCCCACTGCTTCATAAGACTGCCATCTTTGGTCTTAAAGATCATTTTCAAATTGTTTTCCTTCCTTTTTTCTAACCTCTGTCTGTGAACTTGTGGTAAATGTTTTTAATAAATGTCTGTGGCTTTTTGGGAAAAGGAGAATAACTTCTGATCTCCATGCAAATGTAAAGAATTAAAGAATGGTCATGCATTGGCATTATTTGTAAAGATGTTTCTCTACCACTTTTAGAATTGAAAGCATTGTTTAGAATCATCATTTGCTTTCTTGTCATTTTCCTATTCATGGTCTCATAATTAACAATGTTATTACAGATAATAATTGCTAACCTTTAAAAAGCATAACACTATATGCCCAATACTAAAAAGCACTTCCTCTACACTTATTTATTTAATCCTCACAAGAACTCTATGAATTACGTGGTATTAATTTACAGAATTCAAAAAAGCCCAAGAGACAGAGAGTTTACGGAACTTGACTTACTACTACGACTAGCAAGTAGAACAGTTGGAACTTGAACCTTTGTAGTTCGGCTTCAGCATCTGTGCTTTGATGGATTGAAATGCATTAAAAGTAGGTATGAAGTTTGGAATATGAAAATGTTTGCCAAAGTTCTAAAGATTAGAAAGTTAATTAATCCCTTTGGTATTCTTTTTCCTAATTTATAAAACAGTGCATGTGAATGATTTTTAAGTCTCCTCTTTTCAATTCCACCACTTCCCAATTTCAGATATACAGGGTGGGCCTTTTGGACATTATTGTTAAGGTTTCCATTGTCATAACCCTCTGCAACCTCCAGCTGGACCCATGTCTGCTCTATTAGCGGTTGTTTCCTTCCAAGCCTAAAGACTCTGGGAATTTTCATTCACTCCCTTCTCCTTCACAGAGTCTTATTCTCTGAGGCTGATTAGGGGCTGGATCTAAAAATGAAGTCTGACATTTAAGGTACTACATTCGGCCATTTTCCTATTGTGTACCCTGTAATTTTAACAAGGAATTATTGTATTTTTGTGGCAGAAGCCTCTAGAATCTTTTTAAAGGTTTCCTATTCTTGAACTGAAAGAAGACACTTAATACTGCATGGTCAGACAATGCTCTACTAGAAACTCATAATTTGAATGGGAAGTGATAAATGCTTTTATAAGTTAAGCTTCAAATAAAGTTTTATAGTTGCACTCCTCAAATCCCCAAACTTTCTTTTTTATTGTAATTCACAATACGTAAACTCTTAGACTTTGTGTTTCAGGCAACTGGTCTGGGGTTACAATACTGGACCTCTTTTCTCTTTGTCTCCCTTTTGTTTTGCCCATGCAGTGCTATAGCAAACACAATAAATGAGGCAGCAAATTTTATCAGACACAGAGCTCCCGTGGCATTATGCGTTATGAGTTCCTTGCTGTATTTTGATGTTTTGTGCAAATGAATAGCAAAACATTTGCCTAATTGGGAGAAGCAGCAGCCTTACACCCCTGCTGTGCTCAGCAGAGCCTCCTGGAAGATTGTGGAGAAATCTGCTTGCTGTCCTGTTATCATGTTTACCTGTATTACTGTCTTCTTAATACATTTGGCACTAATTTCATGGTAAGTAGATTTTTGGAAAGAGATAATATTTTGAGTCTACATTTAATTTCTCAGTAGAAACTCATCTTCCCTCTTTAAATGTTTTTCTACATTAGGAATCTTGCCTTAAGTGACCTGGCTTTCTAGTTTTTTCTGATCTGTTCTAAAAAATCTTTCTTTACATGCTCCAGACACTCGATTATTCCTGCATAACTTGGGACCACTGTGTTGGCATGCCCAGCACTTAACCAGGATGAGATTTTTAGGATTTAAGAAATAAAAGCTTCAGTGGTTTCAAAAATCATTGTGGAGTTTGTAGTGTGTGCAGAGCAAAAAGAAGGAGGGTTTCAAATATGCCTGAGAGCATCAAGGATTGGTTGCCTCTGTGGGGAGCAGAGTTGGCCCGTAGCTCGGTTTTTATTCCTGTCTCAGTCACCTGATTCGTTCCCTCTTGAATTGACAGTATCAGGAGTAAGTAGAAAAAGCTTCATTACTAACCTAAAGAGAGTGTCTCTGGATTTATGTGAAGATACAGGAGGCAGGAGAATCCTGGTTACAGAGTACATCATCTATTTAAATATCTCCTGTACACACCTCATCAACAAGGGTACCTGCATGATCAATGTCTGTATACCTAACCCTGAATTGTACTCCACATCTTTGTAATAAATAAATAAATAAATATCCCCTATGTCTCTGTCAGCAGTTTTCATGTTAAATGCCTTTGAATTATAGGGGGAAAAAATCAGCAACATCTATTAAACAGGCAAAGTTTAGGGCAGAAATCTGGGATAATTTCACAAGATAGGCAGTTCTACCCTTCCAGGCCTCCTGTATTCTACCTACCTTGGTCCAGCAGACCAAGAGTGGGCTTTTGGGATTGGGTGGTGTCCCCTGAGAGCAACACTCTCCTGGGCTTTTGGGGTTGGGTGGTGTCCCCTGAAATTGTACTGCGTGCTTTTCTAGAGAAAAGTTAGATAACCCAGAGCACAGTGTATGGTTTTTCTCTTCCTTTTGGGTCTTTTATTTAATCCTGAGTGTAGGTAGATATATATCTAAAGACTTTAGTCTTGCAAAAAGTTAAGAGATCAGAATGGAATTTGTCTCCCTTCACAGGCAATCTGTTATTCAGATTTAGATGAAGTTTGTCTAGGCATCACTTACATGTTTATATACAGGCTTGCACTGAGGATACATGTGAAGGAAAGAAAAAACATTGTGAATTTGAATACTGAGTTTTTAAAAATAGGACCTTATATGTCGCTTTCCCCTCAAAAGTCATTCTCTTTTGGTGACTTGGAAAGGTTATGCGAGGAAGATGAATTCTACGGACACATAATCAACTACTGTAAAATAGCAAATCAAACAAACATCTTTATAGAAATGACAAAAACCTTTATACTAGAGCATCTTGCCTCCACAGGGCATACAATTAATTATGTGCTGGGAATAAATAACACTTTTCCTAATACCTTGACATTTATCTAGGTGCATTGTTTTATAAACAACATTATTCACTAACAGTCTTTCAGTTCTGCCTTTATTACACAGTGATCTTATAATTCTAAATGAAAAATTTCCACATTAAGAACTTGGCAGATTTATAATTGAGTTTTATAAAGATCTTTAGGTTGTCATTGATAATAGAAGATCCCATATATGGTGTTTTTTCTCACATTCTTTGGCCTACCCTTTATATTCTTTTATTGTTCACTTTTTAAACTAAATTTCATGTGAAATACTAAATGGACAGGAAAGAATTTTAGTGGAATACACATAAAGTTTTTTAAATGACAATACAATGAACCCCTTTGTATGTGTGCCTTTCTCCAATTTTACTTCCTTCTCAAACTCCATGTTTATAATTGCACTCATTATTTCCTTTTTTGTCTTTATTGTCTCTGTGTTTGTACCTCTAAATGTCATACAGTCTAGTTTTACTTGTTTTTAAAATACATAAAGATGGAATCATACTGTAGGGAGTCTTTGGAGACTTACTTTCTCACTCAACTTTATCCCTTTCATCTATGATTAATTCATGTATTCATGTAGCTGAAATTCATTAAATCCCACTTCCTTATGAATACATTCAACACAAATCTGACTATATCAATATTTGTCTATAATTCTATAAATAAATATACAGGCATTTAGATTTTTCTTTTGTTAACACAAACAGCATTGTTATAAACAAGATCCACAAGTTTTTGAGGCTCAAGATTTTTTAAAAGATATTTTCCTAGGAGCTACATTTCAGGGAATAAGGAATGATTTTCTTCATTACTAAGTAAGGCATAATATTTTCTTTCTTTTTTTTTTTTTGAGTTGGAGTCTTACTCTGTCACCCAGACTAGAATGCAATGGCCGCTCCCGGCCACTGCAGCCTCGACCTGCTGGGCTCCGGCAATCCTTCCGCCTCAGCCTTCCAAGTAGCTGGCTAAGTGTGATGTTTCTGGGATTCACCAATGTTGTTGCATTTCTTAGAGAATCTTTCTTCTGCATTGATAAGTAGTTTGTTTATTCATTTGTGTAAACATCTAGGTTGTTTTCAGTTTGTGGCTATTATGAATAAAGTTTCCAGGAACATTCTTGTACAAGGTTTTGACAGATAATACTGCTTCAGTATCCTTCCTTGCTAATTCTAATATCAGGGTCAGTTCTAGGCTGATTTTAATTGACTGATTATTCTCTTTGTATGCCTGGTAGTCTTTGATTGGATGCCAGATATTGTCAGATAATGGAAATTTTTGTATTTCTATAGATTTTCTTGAACTTTGTTCTACTATGCAGTCAAGTTACTTGAAGCAGTTTGCTGTTGTGGGGTCTTACTCTTATGATTTGCTAGGCAAATAATTATTCCTCACTGCCGCAATAATATCTTCCTGACCACTTTACCCAGATTCCTATGCATGACAGTTTTTCCAGTCTGGTTGTTTGGTTGGTGGGAACAGGCATTGTTTCAGCTTTCTAGGGGCACCAGTCTTTGCTTTCTCTTATTCCTTTGATGGTTTTTTCCTGGATAGTTTCCTCATACTCATATGTCCCACTGAGGAACCTCTGCAGATCTCCAGGATGATTTCTCTGTGTGTACAGCTCTCTCTGTGTGTACAGCTCTCTCTGGTACTCTGCTCTGTGAACTCTAGCTGCCTTGGTCTCCCTGGACCAAGCTTGACCTTCTTAACTCAGGGAATCCACCTCAATGCTGCTCTCCTGCAAGAGGGCCTAGAAACTATCTCAAGGCTATAAGCTGAAGCACTTGTAAGGTTCACCTTGTTTTTTTCTCATCTCTCAGAGATCACCTGTTGTTTCATGTATTTGGTCTTCTGGAGTGTGGGTGTTTCAAGCAGAAGATACATCTGATCCCTGTTACTCCACTTTGCCTAGACAGCACCAACATTTCAAATCACTAATTTGTCTGGCAATCCGAGAGGTTTTCCTCCCAGGGTAAGGGGTCATTGTTAAATTAATCATGTGTGAGGGGTGTGTCCTTGTTTAAGAGGGAGTTAAATGGCTAATGGGTGTAGGTGATAGAAAGAAGGCCAGAATGGGGTGAGGAACATTTCCATGGGATTCTCTGTTCTCTCTGAGTGTCTGAATCAGGAAGACATCCTACTCAGCATCTGCTAGTAGGAGCTTTTGTTGTGGACCCTACTGAGATTTGGGAGCTTGAAGAGGTTCCATTGTTAACAGGGGGAAATGGGATTGGAAATAGAATGATTCTCATTAAAGCTGGGCACGTGTTAGGAGTAAAATTTTTGTCTCAAGGTGTTAACCTCTGTTGACAAAAATATGCCAAACTCTGTAAAATATTTTAAGATGGTTTATTCTGAAACAAACTTGAGGACTTAGACCCGAGACATATGTCCTCAGGAGGTTCTGAGAGCATGTGCCACTGTGGTTGAATGGTGACTTGGTTATATACAATTTTAGGAAGGTAGAAGTTACAGAAACCACCAATCCATCCATATATGTGAGATTTTCATTGGTTTGACCTGGGACGATCGGACATTTCCAAGTGGGGGTCTTGTAGGTTATAGGTGGATTTAAAGCTTTCTTGCAATTTCTGGCAATTTGTAGTTCCCAACTAAGGAATTTTGGATATCAGTAGATGTTTTTTTCAGATAAAGGGGCAGAAAAACTCCAAGTTTGTTGATATTTAGATGAAGCCCTGTCTGTGGCAGACTTCAGAGAGGGGAGATAAGTGTCTTACAAGGTTCCTGGAGTCTGGGAGTCACCAAGAGATAGCTTTTCAGGGCCATAAAATACTGTGATTTCCTTCTTTATTTGTTATGTGATGCTATGCCAGAGTCAGGTTGGAAAACAAACTTTAGCATCTAGGATAACAAGGCAATAAAACCCTGTCTGGTGAGTCCTTATCTGGCACAACTCTTCACGCCTCTTAGAAATTTGGGTGAGAGAAAAAGGTCACAGTTTAGTCCTCACCTCTTTGGACACCTGAATATTTTTCCAGCATTTTTACATACATGGTTTGTGTGTGTACCACAATAGTATTGCTAGTGTTTCCGCCTGATGTAAGATGGATGGTCTGAAATGAATTAGCTGGTTACTTTGAGGGATTTTCTTCCAGGTTGGATTTGAGGGGGTAGTCCATTATTATGTTGAAGAAAGCCCATAAAGAGCGAGCTGCTTATGGGAGTTACTCCATGAGTGACTCTGAAAGTATTTTGCTAAGCACATGAGGAATTTCATCAACTCTTTAAAGTCCTGCCTCTGGGTCCTGTAATCTCTGAAGATCTCTAGCATTGGCTCCAACTATCCAGTCCTCCTCATTTTTTTATAAAAATAGAAATATAGTGCCATTTGTAGTTTGCAGCTTGAGTTAAGCCAATGATACCAGCAACCTAGAGCAATGCATTTATACGTTTGATATTTCAACATGAAGAGAAGTTTCAGCAAATTTGAGAGAATAAAAGCACAGCACTAATGTGGTATTTGGTGCTCATAGAAACCTGGCTTTCTTTCAGTAATCCTTTGTAATTTCCTTCTTCTAAACCACAGTATGCAACTAATTGCTTTTTATCTTGTAAAATATTTAAGTGTTATATTTCCTAACCTGAAAATAAACTTCTAAGGGTTCAGGTAGATTATGCCATTTGCAATTCGGATTGATGACATCAGCATCGGTATTATTTGGTTTCCCACTCACGAAGTTCCCGAGAGATCCCTGAAATTGAAGCATGGTTCCAACGACTACAAAGAAAGAGCAGCCTGCAAACTAATTGGCACGCAGCAGGGAGACAGAGCAGCCAAATGACTTACAAGGGATCTGCTGTGTCCACATGGGCCTGGAGACTTTCTGCAGACCCTGGCAAGGCGGTGCAGGCTGTGTTTGGAGTAGCTCAGCCTGAGAGCCAGTTAGATTGAGGCAGCTGTTTGACTAAACAAAGTTGTTCACTAGAAATGAGGGGGAAGAGAGAGGAAAGTGGAAATCAAGTATAAATTCTGCTTCACAAAAAAGGGGGAAAGAATATCATTAAACTCTATATCAGTTAAGGGTCTTTCCTATCCGCTGAAACGTATCAAAATTACCTCATTATATTCTACTGTTGACCCTTCTTCTAGCAACTTAACTTTTCCTGTATGTTAAAAGGGATTATCTATCTTTTCATATCATTTTTTCCCTATACAAAATGAGACATTTTATACTTTAAACATATTTTATGTGTTATATACATCATGTCATAAGAATATCATAAAGACCCTAAGAAACCTGTGTAACATGTAGATGTATGGTAAAGAATTAAAACTAAATTATTAAAAACATTATTTTGACCAAGCACAGTGGCTCACGCCTATAATCTCAGCACTTTGAGAGGCCAAGGCAGGAGGATTGCTTGAACCGAAGAACTGAAGAGCAGCCTGTGCAGCATAGCAAGACTTTGTCTCTCCAAAAAAATTTAAAAATGAGTTGGGTTTGTGTTGCATGCCTATAATCCCAACTACTTGGGAGGCTGAGGAGGGAGGATTGCTCGAGTCCAGGAGGCCAAGGTTGCCGTGAGCTGTCATCGTGCCACTGCATTCCAGCTTGGGTGACAGAGTGACACCTTGTCTAAAAAAAAAAAAAAGAAAAGAAAAGAAAAAGAAAAAAGAAAGAAAGAAAAGAAAAAGTGTTATTTTTAAAAAAGAAGATCTAAAAAAGTTGTCAAATTCTAACCACATTTTAGAAAGCAGATGAGTAGCCACAAAAGTGTCATCCACTTATAATTGGCTCCATTACCATCCAACATTTGAATGTATCTAAAAGAAAGGACAGAGAAAAAATAAAACAGGCTCAAGCTACTAGGAAATTTATTTGCTTTCTTTCCCGGGTTTTATTTTTCTCTTTCTTGAAATACTATAAAACTTTCTCTCAGAACTTTCCATGCCAATGTACGTTGTTTTATGTCTACATGGAAACTTGTTGTCCTATTCTTGTGCATCTGCCTCTAGTAAAAAAGAAGAAAGAAACGTCTCCTTTTCCTCTGTCCCCCTTTGCTCAATATTTTTTCTTTCTTAATGCGCCAGGTATAGCATCAACCACTTTATTTTACAAGGATTATTTCAGGTAATCTGCACATAACCCTATCAGGTAAATATTGTCTCCAATTTACAAGAAACAAACTGAGGCTCCAAGAACTCAAGTGTCAAATGTGCAAGGTCATACAAGGTAAAATCCTTTGAAATTTGGCAGTTTGACTCCAAAACCTATATTCTTTTTTTTTTTTTTGAGTTGGAGTCTCACTCTGTCACCCAGACTGGAGTGCAGTGGCCGCTCCCGGCCACCACAGCCTTGACTCGCTGAGCTCCAGTGATCCTTCCACCTCAGCCGTCCAAGTAGTTGGAACTACAGGTGCCTGCTACCCTACCCGGCTCATTTTGATTTATTGTAGAGATGAGGTCTCACCAAGTTGCCCAGGGGGGTCTCAAACCCGCAGGCTCAGGCAATCCACTCACCTCAGCCTCCCAAAGGCGCGGGATTACAGGCTGAGCCACCAAGCCCAGCTGAAAGCCTATATTCTTAAAATGGCGTTAGTAAAGTCTCAAATTTTTCCACAAATATTGAAGCTTCTTTTTTGCCTTCATACTTACAAATTTGTATTTGTTATAGATGGTATAGATATTATTTTTATTCTCTGTTATTGGGGGGAAAGGTTATTTTTAAAATATTTTTCTTCTTCTGGGTTTCAACACTTGGCTCCATATGCTTTCTTATTAATTTCTCAGTTGTAGAACTTAGACTGAAAGAACATACACTTGGCAGAAACAGTCATTTGATCCATTTCCATATTTCTGAATATAACAGAAAGAATCTTAGCTTGCTCACTCAGAGGAAAATCAGGATTAAATGTTGTTGAGATGTAATTACTGATTTAAAATGTTGATTTGATTTGCAAATATCCAAATATCTTGGATCTGTCTTGCTTTAGAGAGTTCTCCTAGGGTATCTTCCAGAACACAGATACTAGTTTAAGGACCCAAGAGAGTACATTTTGAATTTTGTTTGGCTTTTGAATATTGTTCATATGGATAGAATATTGTCTTCAAAATTTATTGAACAAAACCAAGTATTTCAGAGGACTGCCATTCTGGGTAAGCCAGAGTTCTCTTTAGAAAACTCTTACAGTTCTTTTTTGTTGTTTTTTTTTTAATTTAGCAGAAATTTTATTTCCAAGTTCTTCAAAGATTATTACAAGTAAAAATAAAGTATCCTTCTAAAAGTATCCCAAATTAAATCAAAGGCACATAAAATAATTAGTATTTTTTTAAGTACAACCACAACTACATAGCAGAGAAACTGAAGGATACAAAAATCAAATCTGCTCCATTCATAGACAGGATGGGGCAACCCAATATACAACCTAACATTAATCTTTCCAAACAAGTTTGCAAAGAAACAGCTCCCAAGTTTAGCGTTAAAAATAAAACAATCTTCTCATTTAGAAAATCAAGACATTTGATTAGTAAACCCTATTCTTCCCTCCCAATTTTTACTTTCTTGTTTTCATTTAGAAATTGTAAATTCATGAGAAAAGAACAAACGTTGTTATGGTATAAAAAATTTTGTCAGGAATAAGTTACAAATAATAGTTTTTCCATAAACAAAACTGTTTTTCTTCCTAAAATGTAAATATTCAGTAAATAAAACATACACAAAATTCCAGGCATTGAAACACCAGTAACTCACTTATGAAAGAGTTGCATTCTGGAATATTTGGTGGTAAGGTTTTTGTTTAAGTATAAAGCACTTCACACACACAAAAAGGCCATTATTATTTAAAATACTACTCTTTCAGCCAGTTTCCTTATTTGAGAAGAAACTCATCAATGTCTGCAGAATTTTGGCTACAGGACCAGGCCAGAGGAAAGGTCTGAAATATCTAAACGTCATTTGTGAAAGACGGTGGCATGCAGTGAGACTCAACACCTGTTAAGGCCAAGAGATTTAATGGGTCAGGCTGCAGCATGGAGGTAGGGGTATGGCAGGTTTTATAGGAAGTTAAAGCGACCTGTCGGTTACCTATTGGTTGGCAGGTGAGGCATTTTTGGGATTGGCGGGGGCTTTAGCGGGCATGGGAACAGTGGGCTTTGTTGTGGAAGAAGAACCCGGAAAGCCTTGTCCGAGCCTCCATGTTAGTTTTTCCGGGCACGTTCTTAGGTGGGAGCGCCATTTTAGGTGGGGGCCACGCCTAGGCTTAGCTTTGGGAGGGGGCGGGTTCCTCGTTGTGGCTGGCTGGGGCCTTTCATTCCCACCTCTTTGGTTAAGGGATAAAGGGGTGGAGTTGATTGGTCTGGCTACTTCCTGCTGGCAGGGGGAGGCGTTGTTGGGTGAGGTGAGTGAAAGGACCAGCCACATGAGGCCCCATAAGAAGGCGCTGAAAGAAAAAATGTCGCTGGGGTGGAAGTCTTGGAAGATGCCCTGGAGGCAGAAGAATGCTAGTTGGTCCAGCCAGTCATCAAGTGGACATGGGAAAGGGAGGAGGCATTTGTCAGAAAGAAGATGGTCAAGGAATGCTGAAAACCTGAGCTGGAGGTAATAAGGCCTGAAAGCCATATCTGTAATGAAAAATGGGGCGAGAAGGTTTAGGAGGCAGTAGGGCTTGGATTGTTGAGGCCTGGGTCCTCGGTGAATAGGAGGTTGTAACTTTGTAAAAGAAACTAGTTAATGGTTTGATCTGAAATTTTTTGGAATTGAGATTGAAGAAATTTTATAATGCAAGGGAGAAAGGAACACAGGCTGAGAAGGAGAACGACTGGAGTAATGATAGGAAGAAGCCACGTGAGGAGGGAGTTTG
>NW_007247238.1:0-1185 GCF_000164805.1 Carlito syrichta | reverse complement strand
TAATAGCAGCATTCTTCCTGGAGGAAGAGGCAGGTGCCTCCTTTTTTGGCTGTTAAGAGGTCTAGGGCTCTACGGTTTTGGAGGGTTACCTGTGCTAAGCTAGCTATTTGTCTTTGTAGTGACCCGATGGATTCTGAGGTGGTGTCTAGCGCCATTTGGATTTTGTTTTGTAGGTCTTCTACTGCCCATAGTGAGTAGCCGAGAGCTCCTCCCACCAGGCCGAGGAAGGTGAAAGTGGATGCAAGGGACAATCCAACCATAACCAGGAGGAAGACGGCCCTTTTGTGTGAATGCCTGGAGGTTAAAAGTGTCTGGAGGTCGGTCATGGTGTACAAAGAGAGCTGAGGGACCAACATGACAATTATGCAGGGATGAGTTAGGTTTGAAGCTCAGGAGAGGAGGGTGCCATTGCACCACAAAAATAGGCCGGGCGGCAGGAAGTGGGCCTCTGTGAGGTTTGTATAGGCCGAACAAAGAGTGTTGTTATAGGGGGCACGTGGCAAGTTGATACAGAGGTAGGAGGAATTAGAGGCTATTTCCCAGAGGGTTACATGAGATTTGACTATAATTTCCCCATGGGTGGACGTGTTGAGAGTGTAGTTGGGAAAAGCTGGAAGGGGAACGGCCACTAGTAAGGGTCGCTATAAAGAGGCACAGAGGAAGCATTGTGAAGGAGGGAGGTCAGGGAATGTTTGGTTTAGGAAACGTAGAGTGTGTTTTAGGATGGTGAGACAAGAGGGAAGGTGTTGAGAGGGCCGTGAAGAGAGGTGGTCTTCTGAGGAAGGGGATAAGGGCTGAATGGCCTCTTCGAGTTGTTGTTCCTGATTTTTTAAGTGCTGCATGATAGAAACTTTAACGGAAGGAGTGAAGGTGGAGCGTGCAACGGATAAGAGGCTGGTGGCTGTGCAGTAGTTGTCAGCGGGGTAGACCCCAACGTATCTGAGAGCATTCCAAAAAGGATTGTGAGGATCTAGAATTTTAAAGACATAGTGGGTAAAGCGGGCACCTCAGCCATGCCAGGTACCGGACCCCAGTCCACCATATTCTAAGAATGGTGGGTTACCAGCATCCATGGCTTGTTTTGGGAGTTTATATATAGGAATTAAATAGGAGGGAGTGTTGGTGTGTCTGGCCAGGTCAGGATTGGAGAAATGGATTTTACATGACCAGTAGGGGCAACCCCTA
>NW_007247237.1:598849-614828 GCF_000164805.1 Carlito syrichta | reverse complement strand
GCCAAATATTCAGCATGCCTCAATTCAGTTTATTTCCCAAGAGTTAACTGAGACCAAACTGCATTAGCCCATTGCATTGTGAGTTAATCTGTCCTAGAAGCAAAGCATTCAACCCTGGTGAGGGAAAATAACCAAATAACAATTTTAATATAGAAACTCTCTTATGGTACCAGGTGCTGATAAGAATACAAATAAGAGAGAGGATATAAGTCTCATATCTCCCACACTGCCTAAAACAGCATCTTCAACATATTAGGAACACAGCATTTTATTCAAATAAGGTAAAATAATACAATACTGTATATACTTTTGAAAGTTCTGTTTTGCAAGATTCTAGGAAGTTTTTGCCTCCCCTTGCCCACATCTCTCCCATTTAAGCTTAATAAGAAGCAGCAACAGTGGGCTGAATGTACAGAGGAAAATGCCTGGTTATCTGTAACTAGACTCTGCACAAACTGGTACTCCTCTGACAGGAACACACAGTATACCACATAGGCCATCAGGGCTGAAGACACTAAGGCCCAAAAGTTACACAGCTCGGAAATGGCAGAGCTAGGACTCAAATCTTCAGTCTCAAAATGCATTGTTTGTTTTTTTCACATTTTCCACTGCTAAGTTTTCCAGAAAATCAGAAGACCAACAGGTTCAAAACAGACAGTTCTCATAGTCCTGTCAGTTAGTCTATTCCAAGAACCAAATGAAAGGCCCACATCTTCAGCACTCTCCCAACTGTGAAGGACAACACTGCCAAATGACCCAAACGGTCTGGGGATGTAGACTGCTGTTACATGGCTTTCTCAAATGTCAAACTTCATTCTTATCTCAGCGAGAGACTTATACTACTTACCTGCTTCCAAAAGAAAGACTGGAAGAAACTAGTTTAAAAAGTACTTCAGAGAGTTTTCTAAAAAATCATAAAATGTTACTGCTTGAAGGGACCTCAGAGACCACCTAGTCCAATCCAATTTCAATGATGAAGAAACTGATGACACCAAGACTAATACCAAAATGTTCTTCCCTGGGGTCAAACTAGAAGCAGAGTCCCCGTGAGAATCTAACTTCTTGTTCAATACTCTTTCTGTTAAACCAACAGGGTGCATCAAAATCATCCAAGGAGCATGTTTCCAAATATCCCACCCAGAGGTTCATTAAATGCAGAATGGAACCAAGAGATGTGTATTTTGTAAAACTTCCCCCCACATGATTCTGACAGCCATCCCTGGTTAAGAATCCCTTCTATCCCCATTCCTTTCTCTTATAAAAGAATTGCCCAATAGCTGACTCCTACTACTGGGACCCAGTCCCCAACTTCAGTGGTTATCCAGCAGAAGGTAGAAGGTAGAAAAAGACATCCATCCACCAAGCTATCCTGCAAAGTGTTAACGTCAGGGCCCAATCTCATCCATGCACTGGAGGTCAACTCATTGCTCCCGGCTAATATTTATTCGTTGGCCAAACATAAATGAAAATCGAAATCTTCCACCCTGCAATCCTACAAAGAAGAATTTGTCTTCCTCTTCCTTCCACTTTCTTCACCTCTAATACAATGGCATGATTCAACATCTTAAACCTTTTCCATAAGAACCAGAAATCTGAGCTTTAAAGCAGGAATGGGCTTGTGAAAAGAAAATCCTGTTTTACCCAGTTCATCCACTGCCTTAGAGTCTTATGAAAAAATGATACTCTGAGGACTGAGTCTCAGGTTAGAGAGGGAAGTTGAAATACAGAAGAGACCCAAAGAGTTGGCTTATCTATGCTCACTCAGTTTTTTCCCTAAAAACACAGAAAACAAAGCTAAATGAAAACGATTCTCTTTCATATAACAGCCTGCAGAACTTCAAGGTCCAAAGTAAACAGGTAAGAAAACACTCTTGTCTTAAGAATCAAAAGGGCATTAAGTTTATCATCAAAAACAGATCACAATCCCAAAGGGAAAACTCCCTCGGGTCATTAAAAAGAAGTAAGAATTGAGCAACAAAACCAAGCAGCCATTCCAAGTAACCAGTAGTGACTGTAATACAGAAATCTTTTAAGAGACTGAATCATCATTTCTTAGGAGATATAGAGCAAACTATATACGATGCCAAAATTCAACTGTGAATCATAAGATCCAGTATCTGAGAAGCTCAACTCAAAAAGCTTCACAGTCCACGTTTTCCCTTCCAGCCATGCCTTGTAGAGAGTCAGATATGGATGCTCAGGACCATTTTACAAGCATATCCCAGTCTAACTGCTCTACACTGGGAGTATTCAGGCAAAGCATCCTTCCAACCCCAAGATATAAAACAATCCTGGTCACAGAAAGGACACAGACATGAAATCTTCCCAAGTCATCAGGAATACACTCATGGGAAATCAAAGCTTCTAAGCTCATAAAAGCTGATGGCCCTGAACACTGCTAAATAGTCATTTTATTTATTTACTTGCAGTCAGGATAAGGCATCAAGTAAAGGCAGATGCTGATTCTCTCAAGTAATAATTCTGAACACCTCCTTTCTGAAATGTATTTTTTAAAGTACTAGGGAGAGCTTAAACTAAGAGAGAAGAATAAAATGCATAAAACTAAGTCTAATAAGCAGAGTAACAAGCTGGGGGATGTAGAGGCAAGTAGATAAGATACGAAGGAAAATGCCTATATGCAAACATGTACATGTTGCTAAATCTGCTATGAACTCTCAGAGTTTCTGACAATAAATAGCTAGACGATTCACTGTGCCCATGCACAGAAGTTATCTTTCAAAGTACAAAAGAAGTTCATTATCATCTGAAGACTAGAAATGAGAATTTCTTAGATAATAAGATCTAGTGAAAATAATCCAGCCGGGCTCAGTGGCTCAGCCTGTAATCCCGTGCTTTGGGAGGCTGAGGCGAGTGGATTGCCTGAGCCCACAGGTTTGAGACCCGCCTGGGCAATTTGGCAAGACCTCATCTCTACAATAAATCAAAAAATTAGCCAGGCGTGGTAGCGCGCGCCTGTAGTTCCAGCTACTTGAAAGGCTGAGGCGGAAGGATCGCCGGAGCCCAGCAGGTCTAGGCTGCGGTGGTCGGGAGCATGTTGCTGCACTCCAGTCTGGGCAACAGAGTGAGACTCCAACTCAAAAAAAAGAAAAGAAAAGAATCCCAATTGTTTACACAAAAAGGAGAAGTCTTGACTTCCCTGGACATATCACAACTGAGGAAGAAGTCAGCTGACTTCTCCCCTTCCATACTTATCTGATTAATAGGATTATCTGTCTTTGTCATGGAGTTAAGACAGCCAGGCTTTCCAAATTTATAGCCATTTGAAGAAATCCCTTCCCTACAATACTGCTATTAGAGATAGGAAATACTGAATATATACTAAGGAGTATAACTTAACTAAATTGCAAAAGTTACTTCTCTGGAGATTTCTAACATGCAATTCTGTTCAAAAGAATAACGCAGGAACCTATCTATAGGTCTCTGACTGACCCTTAACCTGGAAGGTCTGCCTTCAAAATTACCAAAGACCTACTTTTAAAAACTGAAGTATGCAGTTGAGCAAATTTAATTTAAAATTAATATTTGGAAGAGTTTCAGATTTTCTGATAATCTGTTGAAAGTACAGAGAGAAACGTGTTTCTAATGAAAAATTTTACATTATGCAGGACACCCCTTTGAGGTTACCTGATTCTGATTATAAGGAAGCTGTTTATGACTTTGAAAGTTGTAGATAACAGCAATGCAAACTAATCTTCATCTATAAACAAGCAAATTCTGTCAGGTCTGGTAAAAGTTCAGCCAACTTCCCTCCCACTATTGAAGATAGTATCTTTGCCCCCATTTGCACATTCATTTCAATATTCCTGATCTATAAATATGCCCAGTCTTTGGACTTCTCCTTTTAACCAGTTAAAACAACTGCCTGGTTTCATCATATGAGTAAAATAAAATCTTTAATGTGTACTCATTCTGTCTCTGTATGAATCAGGATTTTACTTCTGGAAAATTACCTTTTAACAAAAGCTAGAGATTGTCACAGTTCCCCAAACTTCTCCTTTCCTCCCCAGAAAATACTTGGGAAGATAAAATCTTACATAATTACAAAGAGTTCGGGACACCCAAAGGTCAGTAACCAGGGTCCATATTCCCCAGTTAATAGCCCAAGACAGAGCTTTTAGGTAAGAACAAGAAACACTACTAAATATATTCATTACGTAAAATTCTGTAGGAAAAGCCCTATAACTGTAATTTTAAAAGGAGTGCAGTTTTTATCTGTGCTACAACATGGATGAACCTTGAAAACATTATAATAAGTGAAAAAAGTAAATCACAAAAGACCACATATTGTATGATTTCATTTATATGAAATGTCCTAACTAAGCAAACCTACAGATAGAAAGTAGATTGGTAGTTGCCTAGGACTGGGGACTGGGGGCAATAAGGAAGTTACTACTAAGTACTGGGTTACTTTGAAAGTTCTAAAATTGATTGTGGTGACGGCTGTACAACTCTGAACATATTTTTAAAACCCACTGAATTGTACACTTAAAAAACCATTATGATCCAGCAATTCCATTTGTGTTCACCAAATATTCTCTCAGCTAACACCAACTATCCAAGATTCTTTGGATTCACAGGCTTTCTTTAGAAAAACAAAAAGGTCAGCCGGGCTCGTGGCTCAGTCTGTAATCCTGTGCCTTGGGGGGGCTGGGGTGAGTGGATTGCCTGAGCCCGCCCGCGGGTTCGAGACCCGCCTGAGCAGCGAGACCTCATCTATATAATAAATCAAAAAATCAGCTGGGCGTGGTAGCGCATGCCTGTAATTCCTGCTACTCTGAAGGCTGAGGCGGAAGGATCGCCTCGCGGGACCCCAGCAGGCGAGGCTGCAGGAGCGGCCACTGCACTCCAGTCTGGGCGACCGAGTGAGACTCCAACTCAAAAAAAAAAAAGGTCATTTGAAAGCTTCTAAATGGGTCAAAGACAACAGCAACTGCAATTCCAGAAACAGAGAGTAAAGTTCTGGACTCCAAATGAAAGTAGCCATAAGTACCTAAGAATAACTTGCTAAAGCTATATTTTTAAAGAGTTTATAAACAGAATAACTCCTAAAATGACAAAACTTTGTAAAACACTATTTTTACTCCAGCAATTCCTAAGCACAACCTAGATATCAGCAACTACCTAGATATGTGAAAAGGACAATCACCTTTGAGTATCCGCTAAACATGACACCTCATCCCTACTCATGTTAATGTGTTCTACAGAAGGGCAGCTATAGTGTCCTAGAAAGTCTGGACTGGTCATCAAAAGCTTTCACTCTAATTTTAGCTCACTTAGAAGCTGTGTGACCTTTGGCATATCACTGAATCTCTATGCAACTGGATTTTTCTCATCTACAAAAATAGATGTCATTGTGATAATTCAACAAAAAGTTCCCAAGAAATAAAAAAGACACCACCACCTATTCACAGGGTTGTTGTGAATATCATATGAGATAAGGTAGTAAGAAAATGACCACAGATAATAAACACTTATTAAATATTTAGTGAATCTGATGATAAACATCTTCCCTTCTTCTTCAATAAGTAGCAAGGAAAGCAAAGTCCATAAAGGAGCTGGGAGAGGCTTTATGCAGTTTGATTCCCATGCCTATGTTGTGTTTTTTTACAGGTGATGGTAACAAAATCTCAGAAATGAGCTGCTTTTCAGTTTTGTAAGAAAAATGTTAAGTCAACTCTCAACAGTCAACAATCTACTACATCAATCAGAAGGCTGAAAGTGCCCTCTTACCTACCTATAAAATAGGATTAAATCTGTAAACTATGTTTACAGATCATAAACCTGTATGCTTTCAGTCATCCAAACAGACTGCTGGTGGCTGTTACGGTCATGACTCTCGGGAAAGCATCTGAAAATACTTTCAAAAAGGTTGGGTAACAGAGCCCAAGGCTTCCTTCTACACTGGCCCAGTACAGCCAGACAAGGAGCAGGCCTACCATGGCATTCTTATTTGCCCTAGTTCCTTTCTAGTAGAGTCAGAAAACAGAATTTCTTAGTTGCTTCAATTGTCTCAAAGACTCAGTGCCATTAAGACTGGAACTCAACATAGAATTGATCCATTCCTTTATTAGATCTATCTCATAAAATGCAGTTCAAGAATGAAAAATGGCCAGGCACAGTGGCTCACATCTGTAATCCCAGCACTCTGGCAGGCAGAGGCAAGGGGACTGCCTGAGCCCAGGGTCCAAAACCAGCATGGGCAACTTGGCGAGACCTTGTCTCTAAAATGAATTTTAAAAATTAGCCAGGCATGGTGGCATGCACCTGTAGTTCTAGTAACTTGGAAGGCTGAGGCGGAAGGATCACCTGAGCACAGGAGGTCAAGGCTGCAGTGGACATGAGTGTACCACTGCACTCCAGTGTGGGTGACAGAGACTCCAACTCAAAAAAAAAAAACAAAACCAAAAAAGTCCCCCAATACTGAGTATAAAGTATAAATATACCACAATAACTACTTAAATTCTAAAGAGTTCCAGAAAAGTATGATTTTATCCTTGGAATTAACTACTACAAATGGTGTTTTACAACTTTAAATTCTGTCCTTAACAGGGCGCTTTTAATACTCAAAAAGAACGAAGTTTGCTTTGTCCCCATCAATTGTTTATTAATATTTATAAATAAGATAAACAAGAGTGCAGTAGGTTCTACACTCTGGGGAAATTACCGAAAAGGAAGGGCATTTCACATTTTAAAAGAGCCTACAAGGCTTCAGGAAAGCATACTCAGTGCTCTCGCCAAAATGTATTGTGCAGATAACAGAAATTTCACATTTGCTGCCCAAAGCTAAACCTAAAAATTATATATTAAAATTATCTGGGGTGTAAATTGGTACAATCACTTTGGAAACCTGTCTGGCAGTACACATTACCACACAGCAATTCTATTTATGTTTACCAAAACAAATTTTCAAGAATGTAACAGTCATTAATAATAGCCAAAAAACTAAAAACATAATGTTCACTATAAAATGAATAAATTAATTGCAATATATCTATATACTGCAGTACTACATAGCAGTAAGAAAAAAACTCTTACTATACAAGAGCTTGGATAAATCTCACAGAAACAATGTTGAGCAAAAGGCCACACACAAAAGAGAATACACCGTATGTTTTCAATTATATAAAGTTCAAAATCAGCAAAACTCATCTGTGGTGAGAATGATAAACTTTTAGGTATTAACTGGGAATGGACATGAAAAGTTTGCTGGAGTGCTAGAAATTTTTTATATTCTGATCTGGGTAATAAGTATAGTGTATACAAATGTAAATATTTACTTACCTACACAAGATCTGTGCCCTTTACTGTATGCAAATTATATCTCAAAAAAGAAAGCTCTATTTTTTTTAATTCAAAAATGATTCCTTTATTTCATGGGATGATAGAGCAAATCACTGACAAATGAGTGTGCCAGAATAATGGGCTAGGAGGACTGTTCTGGATTTTCTGCCCATACAACAGGCAATTCATTCATCAAACATTTGCAGTTTTCCTATTTCATGACAAAAAGCTAATGAACTTATATTAAGTAAAAAGGCATTATTAGATAAAAAGGTTCAACTTGCTAGATAAGGTATAATAACTTTATTTATTTTTTATTTTTATTTTTATTTTTATTTTTGAGTTGGAGTCTCACTCTGTCACCCAGACTGGAGTGCAGTGGCCGCTCCCGGCCACCGCAGCCTCGACCTGCTGGGCTCCGGCGATCCTTCCGCCTCAGCCTTCCAAGTAGCTGGAACTAACTACAGGCACACGCTACCACGCCCGGCCAATTTTTGATTTATTGTAGAGATGAGGTCTCGCCAAGTTGCCCGGGCAGGTCTCGAACCTGCGGGTTCAGGCAATCCACTCACCTCAGCCTCCCAAAGTGCTGGGATTACAGGCTGAGCCACAGATAATAATTTTAAATCTGTATGCATCGAGTAACAAAACCTCAGCATATATACAACAAAATCTAACAGAACAAGGAGAAGGAGACAAATAATTGATAAGGTATATAACTTGAAGAGCCACAAAACAGGAAGTCCAAATGGTCAATAAACATTTAAAAGGGAACTTAACCCTCATCAGTAATCAAGAAATGCACATGGAAACCATGGTTATTTTTTCCCACTTACCAGATTGGTAAAATATAAAAAGTTTTATAAATAGCATGTTTGTGAAGTTAGGTAGAAACAAGAACTCTCACCATACTGTTGATAGCATCATAAACTGTATTTGCCTCTTTGCAAAAGCTTCACAGTATCTAGTGAAGTTAGGGATGTATGCCTTTACAATCCAGCAATTCTACCTCTATTTATAAATCCCGGAAAAATCTCTTCCACTTGTGATCACTTACATCTACTAGAAAGTTCATAACAGCAATGTTAAAAAAAAACCCAAAAAAACCCAAATTGGAACATTCCAAATATCGATTAGAAGTCAATGGACAAATAAACTGCATTTCAGTCATACATGAAATACTAGACAACATGAAAATGAATGAACTATATTACATGCAATGACAGAATAAATTTCACAAATGTCGGCAACATAGGAAAATCACACAAAAAATATAAATCCATTTATATCAAGTTAAAAAAAATCCTAAACTTAGGGATGGATACACAAGTGGCTAACACTACTTTTTTAAAAAAAGGAAAGGGAATAATTATTCTAAAAGTCTGAACAGTGTCATCACTGGAGGAGAGGGAAGGAGGTATCTGTAACAAGGTGCATCATATGGGATTAGGGGTAAATGTTCTATTCCCTAACCTGGTATAATTGTTTTCTTTACTATTATTCTTTAAAATGTAGCTATATGCTTTACATACTTTTCTGTATGTTTAATAAATTCCAAAAGCATTTGCAATTTAAAAAGAGGGCAAAGCCCTTTTTCTTCTCTTTCCTCTTCCTACCGAATGAAACATGAACCTGATAGGTGGAACCCCAAGCAGTTACTCTTGAGCAATGGGGATACACTACTGGCAGTGGAACCACAAGACAACAGTACCTGGAACCTCAAAGACCCAGGAACTGCCTACTCCAGAGTTTTCTTAAAGAAATATATTTATAGCTTTTTAAAAAATCTCTATTACTTTAGGTTTTTCTGATACATACACTCAAATCTAATTCTAACTGATCCTTTCAGTGATTTGGACAAATGAAAAACTTTCTTAGGACCAAAGCTGTCCAACAGTGGAAAAAACTCCCTGAGAATGTATTCAGCGCTCACTCTTGACAAGGCATTGTGAAAGGGATTTCTAGGCAGCAAGAGAGCTGACTACAGGGCTTCTGAGGCCCTTCAGGCAATTAAGATTCTAAGGCAAGTACTGGAACAAAGCAACTCTGGGCTTGCCAAAGCTATGGCAACTCTATGCTTCTGAATCTATCTTTCTGTTATTACCAGTGAGAATATTCCCCATCTATAACAATCCATATCCTATCCATACTCAGGAATCTGCTCAAGCACTACTTCCTCATTTTGTACCTTTTAAAACTAACCTGACCTCAACTTCAGCATGCAGGGTATTCTCCTTTTATCCTCTAGACTCTCCACCCAACCTTCTCCAACACTGTGCCTCAGGAAACTGCCCTCTATGAATTAAATCAACCAGACTCCTTTAACCTCTTGCTTTCCAGCTGGGTTCAGCCAATGGGAGACTGAAGAGGGAGATCAAAGGGTGGGAAAAGTGTCTGTGATATCTACTCTCTTGAGCCCTTTCCTGCTGGCCCACTGGCTGGCAGTGGCTGCATTCTCTCTCCTTCAGCTAAACTTTCTCAGCTTCCAGAATCTGCTCCCTCCATTGCCCCCTCACACATAGTTGTGATAACAGCTCTTCTGTGGCTAGCCCTGAAATGTTTCACACCCCCTGCTGGTTTTTCTGAACTCTGCTGCTGAAGTATGCCAGGATATGCCTAATACAGCCAACTCTCTTCCATCTTCTCAGATGGCCCCTATCTCCCCTTGCCTCACAGCACGGTTTTTCTCTCAGTAATTGGGCTCTGTATGTTTACACATACAGACTGACTCACTGTAAATCAATTCCCTATGGAAAATTCTTAACCTCAGGCTGATTCTCAATTTTGCCACCAAAGTGTACAAACTATATATATATTAGATTGGGCAAAACCTAATTTAAAAGGTAAACTGTTACTAAAAATTCCTGACATACAGACTGCAAAGCTAAGCCAAATACTGGAATTGGATATTATCCCCTCTCCTTTAGACCAAAGGCTGGAGAAATTATTATAGATCCATTTCATTTATAAGATTGGGAGAACGTCAAATACAATGTTCATTCTTCAATGGCCATTCATGTGTCAACAAAATTTCAAATGTCCTATCTGCCAGTCCAAATAAATTTTCCCTTTCTTCTAGCTAAGCCTACAAACAAGACATGAGATTCAAATAACAGAGTGAGCTTCTAATGTCAATCTTTCAGTTTATTGATTTTCTTTTTTGAGTTGGATTCTCATTCTGTGGCCCAGACTGGAGTGCAGTAGCATGTTCCCGGCCTGCTGGCTCCGGCAATCCTTCCGCCTCAGCCTTCCAAGTAGCTGGAACTACAGGCGTGCGCTACCACGCTGGCTAATTTTTTTATTTATTGTAGAGATGAGGTCTCGCCAAGTTGCCCAGATAGGTCTTGAACCCACAGGCTCAGGCAATCCAATCACCTCAGCCTCCTAAAGCGCTGGGATTACAGGCTGAGCCACCGAGCCCGATTTCAGTTTATTGATTAAATTTCATTTGAGACTCAGAAAGAAAGCATGCCTGAAAAAGATTCAAGGGTCAAAGATAAAGCTCAAAGACCTCAAAAGATTTGATTTTTGAACCCAAAAAACAAAATTGAGAGAGGCTTGCTGTTTTCACATCAAGAATGTGCTGAAGAAATGTTACAAAGGAAAGAATTTAAGAATTTTGTTCTGCTGCAAAGATCATGTTGTACACTCTCTAATATATATTCAGAGCTGCAAGGCTGGATCCACGGGCAAAATAAACCTAAGTAACACAACCACAGACACATTAAACTCCAAGAAAAGAATCATTTCCCTGCCCATATGAAAGCACACCCAGTTATCTAAGGTAAGAAACCTTAGATCACAGTTTCTCAATCTCAGCACTACTGACATTCTAGGCCGGAATTCCTGGTCGTGAGGGACCTGTGCACCACAAGATGGTTATTCAGTTGCATCCCTCACCTCCACCCACTAGATGCCATTAGCACTCCTCAGGTGTGGCAGCCAAAAATGTCTCCAGATAGTGCCAAATATCTCTGGTTGAGAACCAATGTCCTAGATAAACAATTATCACTCAAACCCCATCTAACACTGCCAGGCTGCACATGCCACCCTTGATTCACCTAAGAATATCAACTAATTTAATCATCATCTTCAGATGGGAAAAGAGAAAAGCCACCTGAGTGGTAGACCTGGCTTCATAAAGTACCTTCCCCTTAAAAATTGCAAGTATTTGGCAACTTGTAGAGGGATATCACCCCCTAGCACTAAGGAGTAGGAGAATATGGATAAAAAGAATGACAAAGTAAAGAAAGGCTGCTACAAAACCTGACATAATTCCCTTTGAAAGCACCACAACTCTCAGTAGATGAACACACTAATCGTATTCTCTCAGAAACACAGGTGGAGCATTACAGTTCATGACATGCCACATATCAACAAGTAGAAAAAGGCAGGCAACCCATTCTTATCAAAAGAGGACAAAACAGAACAGGAACGCATTGAGAGCTGATAGCCCAAGTCCTCAGTCTCGATTCAAGGTTTGTTGCATATGGACTCCAGGTGATCTTCAAGTTTTCTCACATAGCGCTATGACCCAATGCCCTCTTTTTGTAACAAATATGCATTTGGTAATTCCCTTTTACTATTCTGAAGTGAAATTTGAAGATTATAACCTTATACCTATAGAGACCAATTTAAAATTTCAATACAATGCCCTAAGTGCAATGTGAAGGAAAATAAACAAGATTTTATAACAAAGCCTATTTTCAACAAGACTACACTAGAAAATCAAAGACTGCCTCCTAATCGCCCCCCCCCAAACTTCCAAGTGTCCTCCCAAGGGATGGAGCTCTCTCTCTCTCCCTTTCAGATCCATACAAACCCTCCCAGAGTCACAATGGTCAGCAACCTCTGTCTTTATCAGAGGCAGAGTCACTAAGTAGCTAAGAATGAGGGATCTGAAGTCAGGTCGACTTGAGCTAAAACTTGGCTCCACCACTTTTTTTTTTTTGAGTTGAAGTCTCACTCTGTCACCCAGGCTGGAGTGCAGTGGCACGCTCACAACCACCAAAGCCTCGACCTGCTGGGCTTAGGTGATCCTTCCACCTCAGCCTTCCAAGTAACTGAACTATAGACGCACGCCACCTCGCCCAGCTAGTTTTTGCAACTTATTGTAGAGACGACATCTCACCAAGTTGCCCAGGCTGATCTTGAACCCCCGGGCTCAGGCAACCCTCTCACCTTGGCCCCCCAAAGTGCTGGGATTACAGGCTGTGCCAGCACACCCAGTCAGTTCCACCACTTAATTTCTGTGGTTACCCCCATAAGTCTGGTTTTCCATCTATAAAAGGAGGATGCCAAAGGGATTTTGTAAAAAGTAAATGAGTACGTAGAATGTTCCCGCACTTAATGTGTAAAACATGCTCAATTAAATGTTAAGCTATAGGTTAATGTTACTATTCCTGAATCCACCTTGTACTGTTTTCTAATTTTGCTCACTTATTCCGCTAGCAGAAAAGATGAGATCGGATATTCATTTATCAGAGACATCCTTTAAAAAATTCATGGACAATATAAGAAGGTACATCATATGACTATCTGTAATTCTGAGATTGCTGTATTACACTGAGGTTATTTTTTCATTCACTTAGGCCCTTTCTTTCCCATTGGAGGGCCAAGAACTTGCCTTACATGTCATATAAAGCAGTTAGAGAAACACCTTCAATTTGTGGCAGTTTACAGTCCCATTGAAAACCCAGCCCCAATGGTCACTGGTTCTTTATCATTTAGCCCCAAATAGAGTCAAGGAATAGATGACAACATTATCAGTAAAAACATGGATGCTATTTTCAGAAAGTGATGACGACCGAGGGCCAATCTCACCTATGTGAATTAATTCCTTACAGCAACAAGGAAAGCAACACTCCTCAACAATCTAGGTTACCAGGTGAGGAAGTGAACGGTAGTGGCAACAAGTAGAGAAATATTTCAAAACAAAACCAATTCCCAAGTTAATTTTAAAAATAAAGGCAATCACTGGCAGGGCATGGTGGCTTGCACTTGTAATCCCAGCACTTTAGGAGGCCAAGGCAGGAGGACTGCTTGAGTCCAAGAGTTAGAGAGTAGCCTGGGCAACTTAGTGAGACCCCATCTCTATTAAATGTTTTTTAAAATGTTTTTACTATTTTTTTAAAAAGTAATCACTGCTCAGACTATTAAAGTAAACACATAAGCCCAAGAAGTGATAAACACATCTCTATGCAGGGAGAAATATTCTACTTCTGTCGGAGAATTTATTTATTTATGTATTTATTTTATTTATTTATTTATTTTTGAGTTGGAGTTTCACTCTGTCGCCCAGACTGGAGTGCAGTGGCCACTCCCGGCCACCGCAGCCTCGACCTACTGGGCTCCAGCGATCCTTCCACCTCAGCCTTCCGAGTAGCCAGAATTACAGGCATGTGCTACCACGCCCGGCTGATTTTGATTTATTGTAGAGATGAGGTCTCGCCAAGTTGTCCAGGCAGGTCTCGAACCCGCGGGCTTAGGCAATCCACTCACCTCAGCCTCCCAAAGGCACGGGATTACAGACGGAGCCACCGAGCCCAGCTATGGAGAGAATTTATAATTCACAGAAACATATCTGGTATAAGAGGAGAAATAGAAACTGCCAATTGCTACAAGCCACTATGTATTCACCCTCAGTGGGGGATCCGGGGAAAGGGAAGGGGGGATTTGTTTCCTTTTGTTTATTCATAGTTTCCAACATAATGCTCTTGCAATAAGAATGTTAAGTTATATAAAGCTATTCATTCATGAAACTTGGGGCAACAAAGTACTATAGGTGAACTTTTCATTGAGATCTGGATAAACCAAGTATTCATCTACATCCCTCACACACAAACTAAAATCATCCTTGTTCTCTGCCTCAAAGCAGAATGGATCACAACCTAGTTTCCCTCATCTTTATCCCTCCTACAGATCTTACAGGTTTTGCCACTACAGGAATTCAGCACCAGGTATAGGAAAACCTCATTACTAGATTTTGCCAGTTTCCCAATCACAATAATCAATTCTCTGGGAGACAGAGATGAAGAGAAAGAAAGGAATTATGTTTAAATCACTGACTTTGCATAAAGAAGTATCAGATTCAGAAAAGTGATTTATTAAACAAAAAACAAAACCCAGATACTTTTTCTGTTTCACTATTTGAAGGCTACAGTCTCCCCAAAATTCTTCCACTAAAGAGCCCCTAAGGAATCATAAATGTCCCAAAAATAAAATGCCATTTTGGTAAATGCTCATTTGGCAAGGCTATTCTTCCTGCTGAGTTTAAAAAAAAAAAAAAAAACAGCACAGAAAGTTCTCAGGAGGCATAACAGCCTCTACCAAAGCAAGCATCCTTCGTCCAACAAAAGAACTCATATTCAGACTAGTTCAATTGAACAAGCATTTGATAAGCACTTACTACACTCAGAGCACCATGACAGGTGTTATGCATTACTAAACAAATAAGACATCATATCTGCCTTCCAGGGAATCATAACTCTAGTCTGGGAAATGAACACTTATAAACTAATATATGGCAGATTCTGACAAAATATAATAGTAGAGGTTTTCAAACTGCTCTGGGGAGGGGGAAACTATAACTGACTGCAAGAATTTTGAAAAAGAAAGGCAAGTGAGGAGTCTAAAGCCTGTAGTCCTAACTACCCTGAAGGCTGCAGTGAGAGTATCACTTGAGGCTGGGAGTTGGAGGCTGCAGTGTGCTATTGACTGCACCTGTGAATAGCCAGCCACTGCACTCTGGCTTAGGCAACATAGCAAGACCCCATGTCTCTCTCTCTTTTTTTTTTGTTTTAAGAATTTTGAAGAGGATTCCTTAATACTTATGTTCTACATATACTGCATTCAAATATTTAATTCAGCTATTTATTCACTGTGATCATTAATACAAAATAAAAGGTACAGAAGTGCTCAGCTATCAAAAGCAAAAGCATCAGAAGTGAAATCTACACACTCGGATCCTTTGGACTAAAAATAAGTCTTAGGGGACCATGCCTTCTAATCAGGAGGACGTCCGGAGTAGACTCACCAACGTCAGAAGGTCCGTACTAGGCATCTTTCTCTTCTGGCCGTCCTTTCAGTGCTCCCCCTTTTCCGAGTCTGCAAAAAGGAACTAGGTTTGTTTACTGGTAAAGCTTTAAACTGTCTCGCCGGCTCGCCTAGGTTCTCCAAGAGCAGCCAAGTTATGGTTCTCTCCCTCCTTTGAAGGCTCAGATTTCACTCCCAGATATCACACTCCACCCCGGCACCCCAAACCAGCGAATCACCATCCTGCTGCAATTAGATTTTCCCTCCCACAACTGATGAAACGAATCCAGACCCAGACTCCCACAAAGCATTCCACCCAGGTAGACACGGCGGAAACGCCCAGCCGGGCCCGCCGATGGGGTCCGGAGCCCCGAGCCCAGCCCACTTCCCCAGCCCGGGCTGGGAGCGGGCGCCAAGGGTCGCCCGGACCCGAGGTCTGACCTCCCCGGCTCCCTTTAGACACAGACCGGCATCGCCCGGCTCTCCACCGGCCCTCCTCCAACCCGCCCCTCCCGTCTGAAGGACCAGTCATCCCCGCCGCCCCAGCCCACTCCTACCCGGCCGGGGAAGGGGCCTCCCACCCGCTTCGCCCTCGGCCCTGTGCCCTCTCCCCTCGGCTCACCGACCCCGCCGGCTCTGACCC
>NW_007247237.1:575149-598353 GCF_000164805.1 Carlito syrichta | reverse complement strand
AGTCTCAGCAAGTCGGGCCTGGGGCTGCCATCTGCTCCCGATGATCACCAACTGCTCTTTCAGGCTGTCTTTATAATGCCAACTTTCTGGTCACTTTGGGCACTTGGAGACCCTGAGAAAGTCGTCCTGCAGAGCACTGTACACACTGATCCGAAACAACCACCCCCACGCTCTCTAGAGGAGGGCTTTGAGATTTTAGTAAGTGATCAAGGATTTGCCCTTTGTCTCTTTCCTGGGTAGAGACTTAACTTTTCCCATCCAAGTCGTTGGTGCCAGAAGAAAAGCGACGTGAAAACTCATTGAATGGAAACACCATCCCCATCCTCCCTTACGCCCTCAAAAAAAATAGCAGAGTCTACTCTGCTATCACTACTCCTTAATTATCATGAGCAATGTTGGGAATCACCTAGGACTCAAGTGAAAGGGCCCACCGGGATTACAGAGGTCACACGTCATTTCCAGATGAAAAAACTCTCAGATAGGTTGTCCATGACTTGCCCATGTTATGATACTAATTATGGAAGCAAACGGCAGCTTAGTTACTGATCAGTGAGCTGTGTGCAGCAGTTTTTTCCGATAGATTTTTTTTACGTGACAGCTAGAAGGAATCTGGAAATCTTCCAAGCAAAAAATGACACTGATGAGGGTACTTGATTCCATCCCCTTGCAAAATGTCATGACACTAAAATTAGGGTGTCATGATCACTACCATCATTATCCTGATCCAGTGCTTTGGGGATGAAATTTCTTGTTATGACAATTGCCCTCCTCTACACACCCTGGCTGCGCTTCCCAATTTCCCAGCCAGAATGGTGAAGGTCCTGAAGGAGTCCAACAGGTTATCTTTAGGTTTCCTAGCCTACACCCTATCAGAACTTCCAGAGCCCTTGCCTCAGGCACTGATACCCCCTACCCTTGCCCCTCTCACTTCTGTTACCAGCAGACATGCATTCTCTGTTGGAAAGATCAGAAGATGATCTGGGGCCTCCCACCAATGGCTACTCTTCAAGAGCTACTTTGGGGTTTCATGCATGTCTTCTCTGTTTGCCATCTCCTACCCCTCTGCTTTCATTCTTCTTCAGATCCTAGCAACTGCACACCCCCCTCCCTGCCACCTCCCATCCTTTCATCTAGAATATGTGCACCAAGACACTGGAGTACGGGGTCATGTCTGATTCCTCCCTACAGCCTGACGCACAGTGTGCAGTCTGTGAATTCTTCCCAGATGCAGAGACCAATTTAACCTTATTGGCTGATCCTTACTTTGCCTAGAACTATGATAGGCTCTTCTACATAAAGCCCTATTTATGTCCTGACTTGTCAGATCAAGTGATTCTCATCATTCCCCATCTTGTAAACCAGGGCAACAGAGAAGGTAATGATTCTCCCAAAGTCACACAAGCAGGAAGGGGTGAGGTTTGGATGGGAAGCCAAGGCTGCAGAATTCATAGGGAGGACCTCAAACATATTTGTTGGTTAATTAGAAGCACAGAATAATGGAGCTAGAGGGGTCTTTGGCCATTTGCCAGCTAAACCCCAAAGAATACACATGAAGAAACTGAGGTCCAGAGAGGGATGCTACTCCTGGCAGTCCCCAGTGAAGCCATGAGGGTGAGGGTGTGTGTGTGTGTGTGTGTGTGTGTGTGTGTGTGTGTGTGTGTGTGTGTGTGTTCAGGCCATCTTGCTGCCCTACCACACTCCCTGCAACAGCAGAATAACATCAAGAGGCACTCAGCAGGTTGTGGTAAGCAAAGGTGGAGTTGCCCAGAGGTTCCATATTCAAAGTGTGGTTTTCTGAAAGCAGCATGGGCATCACCTGGGAGCTTGTTACAAATGAAGGTTCTTGGAGCCCCACTCTTGACCTCCTGAATCTGAATCTGCATTTTAACAAGATCCCCAGGTAATATATACCCACAGTAAAGTTTGTGATGTACTTCCCTAGACACCTTGTTTGCAGAGAAAACACAATATTTTTGTTGTTATTTGTTTGTTTTTTAGAGACAGGGTCTTGCTGTGTTCCTCAGGCTGAAGTACAGTGGCTGGCTATTCACAAGTGCAGTCATAACTCACTGTAGTCTCAAACTCCTGGGCTCAAGTGATCCTCCTACCTCAGCCTCCAGAGTAGCTGGGACTACAGACATGAGCCACTGTGCCGGGGTAGAAAGCAGTTATTTTACAACTTTGTTTGCTCAGGATGGTTTAAGGAGATGAATGAACAAAGTATATGTGTAGGGTTAGGGAGGACATTAATGCTTCTTAAGTTGTCCTTTGGTATCATCATGGTACCTTCTGGGATATTGGAGGGATTAGAAATGGCCATGGGGCTCCAGTGATGCCCTGAAATTACTGCTGATGACGGAGGACTTGGGGATGGGGTGGGAGGTGTGGAGGAAGACAGCCTGGGATTTTATTTCCCTCTGTGGCTTCTTTAATTTGGGCTTGGAGGATCTCACTGCAGTGCTTGCGTTTACCCTCGTTTAAACAATTCATGCCAACAAATCTGGTTCTGCTTAAAATGGCAGTCATCCATGGCCAAGTTAGTGACGGCTTCCCCCTCAAACACGAGCACACACTCCCGCTCTAAAAAGCGGAAGTGTACTCCCCATCCTGTTCCTGACACCCCTGGCTCAGCTGGGGACCTTCTTCAGAAGATCACCTCCTGGACAGGGCTGTGGGCAGATCTTAGAAGGTTTGCAGCCTCGAGCCCCTCCTAGAAAGGAATGGCGGGTAGGAAAGCCCCCTGCAGGGAACCAGCAAACAGTTCATGGAGCCCAGAATTCTCAAAGAAGGGCAGGAAACCAGCCACCACCTCCAGCAGCAGGCTGGGATGATCACAATGGAGCTGGCCACCAAGGGAAGGAAAGGCTAAGGGCCAGCCGGATGTGGGATCCCCCACAGCAGGGAGCAAGCGTCCAGACACTGCCACACTGGAGTGAGCAAGGAATGGAGTCACTGAGTTGTAATGGCTTGACTGGGCTCCCTGGCCTTGCCTAGGTACGGGTCACCAAAGTCAGAGTGGCCGTGCCCTCAGAGAACCGAGAGTCATTTCCCAAGGAAGCCCCACCTTTCTCAAAGAAGCACATCATTGCTACCTGGCTACATAACCACTTCTAGAAAATTATCAAAAACAGAGACCAACTGGTTATCAAAAACTAAATAAATACGAACTTCCCTTGCAGAAGGACACCAGCTGCAGCCTGCAATGGCAGAATGGCTTTGAAAGTAGAGAGGTAGGCCTCTATCCAGGAATCACTGTGTGGCCTTCAGCAAGCTCTTTTGACTTTCTAGGCCTGGGCTTTCTCAGTTGTAAAACAGGGGTTAATAACATCTACCCTAGGACTGTTGTGGCAATTGCAAGAGATGGACGTGTGTACTCAACATATATGGGGCCTGACCCATAGTACACACTCAAGAATTATTAGTCTAACCCTCTCCACCCAGGTCCAGGGTGTGCGCAAAGATTTCAGACTGAGCTCTGTGATTGGCTAAGCCCAGCCCAGCCCTCTCACCATGTTGTTCTAGGTCTGGCTTCAATCCCCATCAGGCCCTAATCCTAACAAGTTGATCACATGCCCCTTGCCCTCTCTAGGGCATCCTAGGCCTTTGCAAGACTTATCTGAGAGCTACAGATCTACTGATTTCCTGCAGGTTTTGCTGCTTGTAGATCAGTAAGTCCCAAACCAACCAGATCCAACGCCCCTGTTTATAAAAAATATTTTTTGTAACCCCCTTGTACTATCCTGAAACTAGTACCGCACCTAAACTTTAAAAGTGAAAGCTGTAGTAATAAAATCGTATGTGAACCTGACACATACTTACAATGAGTACATTTGAGTTTAAGAGACCACAATATTTAATTGAATACTGCTGTCACTTGTTTTTTATATTTGACATTTTAAAATAAAGGCTAAATTAGGACATTCATCTAAGTACCTACAATCATCATGACTGGGAAAGCAAGAAATGCAGACCATATAGAAGTAGGGTCTTGGCAACTCAATTATTTTGTGAGCAGCATTGCCATGGGTGATGTGACTTTACAAAACTGTGGTTTAAGGATTGATAAAATTCCATACAAAACAAAGGACAGCTTATATGCAATGTTCAACATGATAGTCATATTCCAGGTTGGGTGTCTAATAAAACCATGTTTAAAAAAAGAAAAAAACAAAACAAAACAAAATACCATGGCCAAGGGCAGTGGCTCATGCCCGCAATCCCAACACTTTGGGAGGCTGAGGTGGGAGGATTGTGTGAGCTGAGAAGTTCAAGACCAACCTAGGCAACATAGTGAGACCTTGTCTCTACAGAAATTTAAAAACAAACAAACTACTTGTTATATATAAAGTAAAGCTGAGGTTGTGGTTTGTGTAACTATGAAATGACTTTTCACCTTCATGAATGTTCTGTCAGGACGTTCAAAAGATGTATGGGAATCAGGATAATCCTTCATTGTGAGGGCTGCATCTCACTGCCGAATGCCCCAGGAACCACCCCTTCATTGTGACAACCACAAGTTTTTAATTCCCAGGGTCTCCCCAGAAAGCCGAGCTGTCCTCCTAAGAACTACTATTATGGACTGAAATATTATTATGGACAGAAATACACTTCAGCACAATCCTCATTTTAATATCTACAGCTGAGCATCTGTCAGACTAGAAGGACTGAGGCATCATCCAGGCCATACTTCCCATCTAGCATTGAATGTCAGTACCAGCAAGGAGCTTTTCAAAATCTATGTCAGGCTTCTCCTGCAGACCAAGTGAATGAGGAGGGAGGCCCAGACATCTGTATTTTGTATACTCCTGGATAAAAGCTGAGACATTCTATCCATTCTCATCTATTTCTAAGCCTTGGTCCCGCAGCTTGTGGAGACTGAACATAGAATCCCTGACATTCCAGTCCCAGAAGCCCAGACCTAGAAAATGTGAAAAGTATGGGTTCTCATGCTGACTTTGGGACTCTGTGTTGTGTAGTTTTGGATGCACCATTTACTCTCTCTGGGCCTCAATTTCCTCATCTCAAAACTGGGTAGAGAAGAAAAGCTACTCTCCATCTCAGTCAGTCTAGAATTCTCTGTGGTCCACTTGGGTTATACTACCCAGACGCCTCTGTTTGCTAACTCCATCTCTGTCTCCAGAGTTGTCACACGGTTGCTTGGCTGGGGAGGGTGTTTGTCTTGGTCCTGCTGTGAGAATGAGCATATTGCCAGAATGCCCTGGGAGGTCAGGCCCCCTCCATGTCCTCCCCAAGTGTTGACACAGATGGGATATGGTGAAGCAGCCCAAGGTTATGTAAGTCCCAGGTAAACAGAGGACCAGTGGGGTAATTACAACCCTTGGTCCAGGGCTGCTCCTTACCTGGTCCTGTAAAACTGGTTTCCAGGGTTGACTCAGGCGTGGAAGACTGGGTAATATATCCAAGCTCAGGGTAGCCACGGGGAGTGTCCACATCCACAAGGCATGAAAAGTCTTTATATCTTGAAAAACTGGAGGAAAGGAATTTTCTCTAGTAGGATTTTAAATATACTCTCTATTCTCAAGGGGAGTGACCTAGGTAAGGGTTCAAGAACAGCTTGAGTCGAGAGCACAGCATGAACAGGGGTGAGCCTGGAATAAAGAGCGTTCTGGCTGAGCAAGTGCCAAGGACTGGTGGTCATCAGGAAAGCCAGTATAAGCAGAGGGACAAGAATGAGGGGGACAGGAGGAATAGGCTGACACTCAGGTCAGTAGTTGCAGGCGTGGCCGATGCACACGCCTCCAGGGGCCCAGGCAAGTAACCTGACTGTGGCCATTTGGAAATGTGGACCTCAGGCTTATTCATTCCGCTGTTAAATGCCAGGTTGCAGCATTCTGGGCCTGGGATGTATGACTGCGCAAAACAGTTTCCTGATCTCATGCAACTTACATTCTGGTGGAAGGAGATAGGCAAATAAGCATAATAAATAAGTAAACTACAGGTTAAGTTAGAAGGCACCATGGTCATGGATGAAGAGGAAACAAATCAGTGTTGGGGGGTAGAGAATACATGCAATGTTCAACTTGATCGTCATACTCCAGGTAGGGTGTATAATAAAACCATGTTTAAAAAAAGAAACAAGCCGGGCTCGGTGGCTCAGCCTGTAATCCCGCGCCTTTGGGAGGCTAAGGTGAGTGGATTGCCTGAGCCCGCGAGTTTGAGACCCGCCTGAGCAGCGAGACCTCATCTCTACAATAAATCAAAAAATCAGCCGGGTGTGGTAGCGCATGCCTGTAATTCCGGCTACTCAGAAGGCTGAGGCGGAAGGATCGCCGGAGCCCAGCAGTCGAAGCTGTGGTGGCCGGGAGCGGCCACTGCACGCCAGTCTGGGTGACAGAGTGAGACTCCAACTCAAAACAAAACAAAACAAAACAAAAAACCATTGCCGGGGCAGTAGCTCACACCTGCAATACCAACACTGTGGGAGGATTGCTTGAGCCTGAGAGTTCAAGACCAACCTAGGCAACATAATGAGACCTTGTCTCTACAAAAATTTAAAAAACAAACAAACCACTTATTGTATGTAAAGTGAAGTTGAGGTTGTGGTTCATGTAACTATGAAATGGCCCTTCACCTTCATGAATTTTCTGTCAGGGCGTTCAAAAGATGTATAGGAATTAGGACAATCCTTCATTGTGAGGGCTGCATCTCATTGCTGAATGCCTTTTTTTTTTTTCTTTAGAGATGAGGACTTGCTATGTTGCCCAGGCTGGTCTCAAACTCCTAGGCTCAACCAATCCTCTTGCATTGGCCTCCCAAAATTCTAGGATTACAGGATAAGCCACTTGCCCAGCCAAGGGGTTTATGATTTTATGTAGAATGCTGGGGTAGGCCTGAAGTCTCCATTTTCTAAGGAAAGGCAGAAATCCAGATTTCTTCTTTTGTGAATTCTCTCAGTTTAAAAATTGAGATGTCCCAGGATCCTGCCAGAGTCAGAGATTATTTTCATTCTCTTTGTTAAAACGACTTTGGTTCTTTATGTTAAACAGTGGAAATAGTTTTAGCACTCCAAGAGACAGTCTAGTTAAAGAACTTGTCATTGCCCCATGGATACAAGCTTCAGATATAACCAACAGTACTTTTCCAGCCATCTAGGGAGGGTGCTTCATTTTTTCCACATACCCAAGTTGTCCAGAACTCCCATTTTCTTGGGACAGACACAAGGGTTGCCCCTAGCCCCCTGCTTGCCCAAGCTTTGTTAGGCAGACAGGGCTTTCACTTCAAAAGGGAATGATGCCATGTCTGGAGCAGATGTGAAGCCCAGTGTTGCCACCCGATCACGACTTCCTGAGCTCCTCTGAGTGCTGGGGGCAGATGCAACAATAATGCAGGTCCCATTTATTCTTAGTATGCAACAAGAAACAGCAAGCCAGCACAATTTCTGGACAAAAAGAGCACAGAATTTTATAGGACCATGTTGTTTTATTTTTGCGTAATGTATCTTGTGATTGTGATGTAACTTGCTGAGTCACCTCTGTTTGTTAATTTTATTTTTTTTTCCCAAAATAGAGAGGAAATAAAATTTTCAGTTGTACAGTGACTATCAAGAGATCTAAAAGATTATAAAGGGGAATATGACATCCAAGAACTCTCAGAACTTTGAACAACTCATCCCGCTGTTTTGAAGTTTTTAAAAAAATACTGTATGTACAGACAAGCCCTTGTGTAGAGCTGGATGAATATTTACAGAGTGAATACCATTGTCCCAGTACCACTCAGATCAAAAAACAGAACGTCACCAGTTTAGCTATTTTTTAAATACATGCAGCTGAAGCTGAATGCAAATGACATGCCTCCTGTCTGAGACCTCAGGGTAGTGTTTTGATCTTTACCCAAAGAGCAACAAGCAGCCACTGAGGTCCTTTCAGTCAAGGGGCCAGTAGTATCACATTTGTGTTTAAAAACAGGCCCAGTGCATAGTGTGGAGAATGGCAAGGAGAAAAACCAAATGGCAGACCAGTTATTAAGGCAAAGAATGAAGACAGTTGGTTCTAGAACTATGGCATATGCTTAGATGATGGACCTATGGAAAATGGGACCATGGATTAAAACAAGACTCCCAAAGCCACGGGTTATGCTGTGGCTGACCAGCAGGCTCCTACATGCGCTCTCAAACCAAGGGAACCAGGAGAAAAGTCACATAGAGAGCAAACTAACCCATATCTAGTGGGCTATACCTTTTATTTGTTGCAGGAGGATTGGGGTACCTCTCCGTTAACCATCAGATTCTTTCTGATTTGAAGGTCTTCCGTAGAATAGAGTTGGTTGCAGCCGTAACCGATAGAGGGATTGTGTTCATGCTGATGCTATTTAGATCTATCCTAATTGTTACATAGGTTGATTTTTTTGTCCCCCAACAATTCATGTATTGAACTCCTAAACCCTGGTACCTCAGAATGTGTCTTTATTTGGAAATAACATGCAGATGTAATTAGTTAAAATGAAGTCATATTAGAATGGGGGTGAGCCCCTAATCCAATAGGACTGGTGTTTTTATTAAAAGGGGAATTTTGGATAGATGTGCACAGAGGAAGAATGCCGTGTTAATATGAGGGTAGAAACTGGGGTGATGATTTTACAAGCCAAAAAACATCAAAGGCTGCCAGCAAATCACCAGTGACTAGGGGAGAGACATGGGACATGTTTTTCCTCGTAACTCTCAGAAGGAACCAACCCTCCCAACACCTCGATCTAGACTTCTAACCTCCAGAACGTGTTGTGCAAGCCACCCGGTTTGTGGCACTTTGTTACAACAGTCTAATTAGCAAACTAATACACCTAGATTCTCAAACTAGCCCCAAATGTCAGGAAGTTGGCAGAGGAGTAATAGGAAAGGCAGAGTGACATGACCACCCTCAGTGGCTTCATGTTCCCCCACACCTCCCACCCTGCCGAGCAGCCAAGTGTTGGAGCAATACTAGAGGGGCTTTGGAAGCCTCCAAAGCCCTCCTGTGGTTACAGCCAACCAGCTAAAACCCTCCTGTGGTTACTGCCAACCAGCTCCTGGTAGACAAAGCAGCCTAAAGCTAGTCCTTATGGATCGGCTTGAGGACACTGCTACATTCAGTTCTGGGGTACAAACCAATGCCTGCCACTAAAGGACATATGTCGCAGGGGGGTTGCTACAGAAGAAATACTCAGATATATTTCCAAAGTCTACTCTTACTGTCCATTAGCCATTTAATTCAAGTATTCCAAATACTTAATTTGTGCCTAACTCAATATCCCCAGTTATTGTGTCACCTTAGAGCCAATTACACTCATTTCACTTGAATATTCATGTGAATCCCTTCACTGCGCAATTCATACAAGTTCTTTAAAACAAATAGCTAGTTATCTCCTGACCCCAGCTGTCCCCCTCCAGGAAAACCTTACAATGTTTCTATTTGGGAACAGAAGGCTTTTAGGGGATTGCCCAATGTTGTCTCAGAATGCAACCTCACAACCACAAAAACAGGTCAAAACCGAAAGCCTATTGGCAGAGAATCAGTTATAGGACACACATCAACAAGGGTCACCAGAGGTTAGCTGGGCCTTACCCTAGCCTATGTGGAAAGCACCTACATGGGAAGTTCTCCACAAATAGTTACCATGGCAATAATCATCTATCAGTGAGTGTACTGATCTGTCTATGGGTTAGATCATATCCGAAGAAGGTGACCTTAAAAAGAAAGATGCTACACAAACACCAGTTAACAATGTTCTTCTTGGCCCACAAGACTCCTTATGATCATCTCTCTCCATCTTCATCTCCCCCATTTCCACAAGACTTCATGCCCCAGCCGGACTTACAGTGACCATATAATGTATCATCTAATCTGGGAAATTTTTGAAACTGAGGCCATATTATTAAGTTTTCTGAGATAATAAGGCATAAACTAGCCTGTTCTCAGCAACCTGGGACTTCAGGTCTCCCTCACCACATAGAACTACTTAGAGATTCCATGACATACCATGGGTTTTTTTATAGCTCCAGACTTTTGCATATGCTATTTGCTTTTCTTGGAGTATCCTCTTCTCTTTGGTCTACATAGAACCTTCCCCAAGGTGGGCTTGAACTGTCTTTCAACTATGTTCCCATTTCCCTAACACTCATCACATTGTCTCTTAATTTCTCTGTCTACCTACAAGACCAGTAACCACTTAACGACAGATAGATCTTTTCATCTTTGTATTCTCTAGCCTATTTCATGTTGTTGACACTCAACAAATATGTGTCTAATCAATGATTTTGTTATTATGCTGGAGAAGAGGTGGGTGTGAGAAGTAACCACAAAAGAGCTCGGGCTTATTTTCTCTACTCGGATGCCTGCTCTTCCAGTTGAGTAACCTTTCTGAATGCTGACTTTGACCAGCTTACACCTGTCAGCCTCAAAGCTATGAGGCCTGCCCACAAGTGTCTGAGGGTTGTCTGGGCAAAGAAGGCACAGATTTTATTTACATGGCCATCAAGGACAGAACAATAATACAAATCAGAAATCTCAAGGTGATCTATTTTAGCTCAATATTGAGAACTTTCTAGCCAATAGGACTAAACAGAAAATGAACAGGCAGCCTTGGCAGTAGAGAGCTTTCTGTCACTAGAGATGTTTAACTGAGAAATACTAGCAAACACTTGGTAGGGATGAGGCAAGGATTCAAGCATGTAGTAGACAAATGGTCTGAATAAACACCAGAGACTCTGAGATTCATGTATTCATTCATTCAGTGAGTACTGGGCACCAGGCACTCTACCAGAGCTTGGTAAATTAACACAAAATACACACACACACCTGTGACCACCCCATAGATCAAGGCTGTATGCTTGGTGATAACAAGACAAATATGGCCTCCGACCTCTTTGAGTGTACAGGCTTACAGAAAAGATACATGTAAGAATTATTATAAGAGTTACTGAGTGGTAAGATAGAGTGTAGGGAGAGAACCGGGTGTGGGGATCAAAGAAGAGATATTTAAGCTAAAAAGGGTTGAACATTGGAAGCTTGTTTGGCTCCATAACCTTTGGAGAGCTCAGGCTTATTTTCTCTCCTCTGATGCCTGCCCTTCCAGTTGAGTGGCCTTCCTCAATGCTGACTTAGACCAATCTACACCTGTCATCTCCACAGCTGTGACTCCTGCTGAGACGACAGGTTACCAGGTAACTTTGAACATCCTAGGGGAGACAGGTGGGTGAGCCATGTGGGGTATTTAACCACACCCCCTTCTTTCCTCTTCTCTCTTTTCTGAAAAAGATAGTCAAAGAGCTAGTCATGTAGGTCTCAGGACAATAAAGGCACAAAAAATTCCATGGTAGGTCTACTCCAAGAACCTGGCAGAGACTCAAACTCTCCAAACAGCCAACCCTCATCAAAGTACCCAATGGTACTGGCCACAATTCAGAACTCCATGCACAAAGCAGAAAAGACATAGCAGGTAAGCCAAAAGGCATGTGGTCACAGGACCATCTCCTGTACACTGAAGAAGAATAACATCAGAATAATATAGCAGCCATTCATGAATGTTTGCTTGATTCTGGTAAACAATAAAAAATAAATACCATGCATCAAGCCGTTACCGGATCACACGCTGTGCTGGGTGATCAAAGATGCATTGTCTTACTTAATCATCAAACAGCTACATAAAGATAGCAGAATTATTATCCCTGTTTTACAGATGCGGAAACTGAGGTCAGGAGTTGTCCAGATTTATTTTCTAAGATCACATAGCTAGAGAATGGCAGGCCTGAGTGTCTCTGAGCCCATCCTTCTAGCTTCTATACTGTGGAAACTTTAATGGAGCTACATGAAATCTCAACAAAGCAGAGTGAATTGAAATTAACTACCTCTCTGGGCCTCAAAGGCAGGTGAGGATACCAGTTTAGCAGGAGAGGAATCTAAAATCTGAGTTCATTGCATAGGCAAAGTCAAAAGAAAAACAACAAATAGAAAAAAAAATTTTATTATAATTACTCATTTTGCAAAGGGATAATCTCTCTAATATAGAGAACCACATATCCATATTAGAAGGACTAACAAACCAACATAAAAAAGAGCAAGGGAGCCCGGGTTCCCTGGCTCAGCCTGTAATCCCAGCACTTTGGGAGGCCGAGGTGAGTGGATTGCCTGAGCCTGCGGGTTTGAGACCAGCCCTGACAACTTGGCAAGACATCATCTCCACAATAAAAAATCAAAAAAATTAGCCGGGCGTGGTAGCACACGCCTATAGTTCTGGCTACTTGGAAGGCTGAGGCAGAAGGATTGCCAGAGCCCAGCAGGTCAACTCTGGGGTGGCCGTGAATGTGCCACTGCACTCTAGCCCGGATGATGGAGTGAGACTCCAACTCAAAAAAAAAAAAAAAATGAGCAAGGGACATGGAGGTCACAAAAATGTACACAAATGGCATTTGTACATATGAAAAGAAATGCAAATTAAAACTATGCTAAGGTAGAATATGTCTCCTATAAACTTGACAAACTTGTGGAATGCAGCTATTATGGTCTAAAATATATAATATATTTGAACAGAAGGAAATGGAAAGCCAATGACTTAAATATCCATCTCGATAAATTATAAAAAGAATAGCAAGCTAAACCCGAAAAAGTAGAAGTATCCAAAGGTTTAACAAAATAAAAAATGAAAAGCTTGTTCTTTGGGGGGGGGGAATTAATAAATACGATAGCTCCTGGCAAAGAGAGAGAGAGAGAGAGAGAGAGACCAAATTAGGTCCAATATTAGGAATTAAAAAGAAAATATCATTATAATTCCAAGAAACATTACAAAGATATAATCTTTATGCAACAAATTTGAAAATGTAGATGATATGGAAAAAATCCTAGAAAAGCACAATACATGTCTACACTGAGGTGATGGAGATATTAGAAATATCTAACAAAGATTTTATAGCAGACGTGGTAAAGCAAACAATCAAACAACAAAATAAAAACACTTCAATGAGAACTTAAGAACACACTTGAAACAAATGGGAAAAATAGAAAGCTTCAGCAAAGACACAGAAGACAAAAAACAAAACGGAAATTTTAGAACTGCAAAATGCAATAATTGAAATGAAAAGATTCATCGACAGGCTCAACAGCAGAATGAAGGAGGCAGAGGAAATAACCACTGAACCGGGAGATAGGAATGACACAGTCTGAAACATGAAGAAACTAAATTAAAACTCAGAATGAAAAGAGAGCCCCAGGAACCTGTGGGAGTACAAGAAATCAAACATCCATGCCATCAAAGTCCCGGAAGAATAAAGGAAAGAGAACAGGACTGCAAAAATATTTGAAATAATGGCTGAAAACTTCCCAAATTTAAGGAGTGATATAAACTTACAAATTCAAGACAATGGGCAAACCAAAGAGAATAAACCCAAAGAAATCCACACCCAGACATGTTAAACTTCTAAAACAAAGAGATAAATCTTGAAAGCAGCCAAAGAAAACACCTTATGGATAGGAGAGAAACCATTAAGATGACAGCAGATTTCTCATCTGAAATCACAGAGGTTAGGAGGAAGTGGCACAACATTTTTCAGGTGATGAAAGACAAGAACTGTCAACCCAGAATCTATATCTAAGCAAAAATATCTTTCAGAAATGAAGGAAAACTAAGGAAATTTGACATCAGCAGATCTGCGGTAAAAGAATAGCTAAAGAAAGTCTTCTAAACAGACAGGAAACAATAATAGAAGACATCTTGGAATATCAGGAAGGAAACAGGAACACAGTAAGTAAAAATATAAGTGAATACAATAGACTTTCCTTCTCTAAATTATGTTTGACAGTTGAAGAAAAATTATAACACTACTTGATATGGTCCTAAATGTACGTAGAGGAAATATTTAAAACAATTATATTATAAACAGGAAGATAAAGGAACATAAAGGGAAGTGAGCTTCTGCACCTCACTTGAACTGGTAAAGCAAGAATGCCAGTAGACTGTGATAAGTTATGTGTATATAATGTAACACCTACAGCAACTGCTAAAAATTTATACAGAGATACACTCAAAAACACTATAGATAAGTCAAGATGGAAATCTTTTAAAAATATGTCTAAGAAACCCATAGGATAAGGAAAAGAAAAAATAAAAACATAGATTGGTAGTTAAAAGTAAAAAGATTGAAAAAGATAAATCAATTAAAGGAAAGAAGGAGTGGCTATGTCAATATCAGATAAAGTTGACTTCAGAGCAAAGAAAATTACCAGAGACACAGAGGACATTATATAATAATAAAAGTTTCACTCTATCAAGAAAACATAGCAATCCTAAATGTGTATGCGCCAAACAATGGTCACAAATATGTGATAAAACACTGATTAAAACTGAAAAGAAAAACAGACAAATCCACAATTATAGTTGGGAGCTTCAATACCCTTCTCTCAACAATTGAAATCCCGCGCCTTTGGGAGGCTGAGGTGAGTGGATTGCCTGAGCCCGCGGGTTTGAGACCTGCCTGGGCAACTTGACGAGACCTCATCTCTACAATAAATCAAAAATTAGCCAGGTGTGGTAGTGTGCACCTGTAGTTCCAGCTACTTGGAAGGCTGAGGCGGAAGGATCACTAGAGCCCAGCAGGCGAGGCTGCGGTGGCCAGGAGCAGCCACTGCACTCCAGTCTGAGTAATGACAGAGTGAGACTCCAAAAAAAAATTTTTTTAATTTTAAAAAATTGAAATAACTAGATAGGAAATCAACAAGGGTATATAAAAACTCAACAATATCATCAGCCAACAGGATCTTATTGACATTCAAAGAACATTTCACCCAACAACAGCAGAATATGTTCTTTTCAAGTGCCCACAGAATGTAGACCATATCCTGATCCATAAAAAAAAAAAATCCTCAACACATCTAGAGAAATAAAATAACAGAGTATGTTCTCCAACCACAACAGAATCAAACTAGAAATCAATAGCATAAAAATAATGAAGAACTCTCCAAACATTTGGAAACTAAGTAATACACTTCTAAAAAAAATCCATGGGTCATAGAGGAAGTGTCAAAGGAAATTTTTAAAAATATAACTGAATGAAAATGAAGACATCATATACCAAGATGTGTGGGGCCCTGTGAAAGCAGCATGGAAGGGAAATCGATAGCACTAAATGCAGATATTAGAAATGAGGAAAAGTCTCCAGTCAAAAATCTAAGCACCCACCTCAGGAGCCTAGAAAAAGAAGAGCAAAATAAACCCAAAGTAAGCAGAAAAAGGAAACAATGATGACCAAAAATCCATGAAACTAAAAATAGACCAAAGAAAAATTAATAAAACAAAGAGCTGATTCTTTTAAAATATCAACAACGTTGACAAACCTCCATCTAGCAAGACTGACCCCCCCAAAAAAAAGAGGGAAATCACAATTTCCAAAGTACTAGTTTTTCTATTTCTTTTTTTGAGTTGGAGTTTCACTCTGTCACCTAGACTGGAGTGCAGTGGCAAGCTCCGGGCCACCGCAGCCTCGACCTACTGGGCTCCAGTGTCCTTCCGCCTCAGCCTTCCGAGTAGCCAGAATTACAGGCATGTGCTACCACGCCCGGCTAATTTTTATGATTTATTGTAGAGACGAGATCTCGCCAAGTTGCCCAGGTGGGTCTCGAACCTGTGGGCTCAGGCAGTTCACTCACTTTGGCCTCCCAAAGTGCTGGGATTACAGGCTGAGCCATCAAGCCCGGTCTAGTTTTTGTTTTTCAAATGGAAGTTTTACACCACTAGATACCAAGATGTATTTAAAGCTAGAGTAATTGTGAGAGTATAGCGTTTGTGCAGTGGTAGGTCCACACATTATACAGACACCTGCATTTTGATAAAGATGCTACTGCAAGAGAAGTAGGGTAAATACAGTGTTTTAAGTAATGGTACTGGACCAAATGGATATTTGTATGGGGAACAAGATGAATCTTGACTTCTATGTTACCAAAAATCAATTCCATATTGATCACAAATCTAAATTGTGTCTTCTAGAAAACTAATATAGGAGAATATTTTTATAACTTTGAGCAGGCAAAACTCTCTTAGATAAGACACAAAAACCATTAACCATTAAGAACAAAATTTTTTAAATGGGCTATATTTTTTTGTTTGTTTGAGGTCAGAGTCTCACTCTATTGCCCAGGTTGGAGTGCAATGGCATGCTCATGGCCACTGCTTCAGCCTCCCAAGTAGCTGGAACTACAGGTGTGTGCCACCATGTTCAGCTAATTTTTTGATTTATTGTAGAGTCAAGGTCTTGCCATGTTGCCTAGGCTGGTCTCAAAATCATGGGCTCAGGCAATCCTCTAATTTCTGCCTCCCAAAGTGCTGGGATAACAGACGTGGGTCACTGTACCCAGCCAAATGAGCTACAATAAAATTAGGAATTGTCTTTTTTTTTTTTTTTTTTTTTGAGTTGGAGTCTACTCCTTCACCCAGGCTGGAGTGCAGTGGCATGCACGCTCACGGCCACCCCAGTGTCGATCTTCTGGGCTCTAGCAATCCTTCCACCTCAGCCTTCCGAGTACCCGGAGCTAAAGACACGTGCTATCATGCCCAGCTATTTTTATTTTATTGTAGAGACGAGGTCTCTTCAAGTTGCCCAGGCTGATCTTGAACCCGCAGGCTCAGGCAATACACACGCCTCGACCTCCCAAAGTGCTGGAATTATAGGCTGAGCCACCGAGCCAGGCCAGGAATTATCTTTATTAAAAGACTCCATTTGGAGACAGAAGAGCAAGTCAGAGGAGAGAATATATTTATAGCAAGTATAACTAAGGATTTCTCTGATCATTAATTTCTTCATCTACAATATTAAATTAAGTAATATACTAAAGGGTCAGCTCAGGGCCTGGAACACAGGAAATGTTCAGAATGTTTTATATTTCTCCTCTTATGACTGAGCATCCAAGCTGAGGACTGTACCTTAAATCATTCCCAGGCCGACAGATCCCACTCTTGTTTTTGATTCTCCACAAAAAAAGTCAGAGAGGTCTCCTCAGCTTTTCTTTTACAAACCAGCATTGAAGACATTTCCTAAGAAACTCTTTCATTATCCCAGCTTCAATCCCTATGTAGACCCAGTGTTCAGTTCCAAACACAATGGAAGCGTAACAAGGCAGCAGTAGAGAGAGTAAAAAGGGGTTTTCCTCTCAGCTGTGTCAGCTCACACAGTAAAAATCCCCCAAGAGTGCTGAAAGCAGCTGGTCATGAGGGAAGAAAGCCCTCTCTTCTTCCAAACACAATATCATCTATCCTAATAATCGCCAGGACACCAAGAAGCAAGGAAGAGAGGCCTTTCAGAATGATTCCAAAGGGGGTTACCCCATTCCTGCAGAGACAGGCCCAGGGAAAGCCAGAGCTTCAACAGGAAACAGTCTAAACTGTGTGGAGGAAGAGGCATTTGGAGTAGGCCAAGACCAGAGGCCTATTCAGGGGGCCACCACAGGGGTATGAATCCCTACCCATCAGCTGGAAGGGGCAGAACTTTTGAAGGACTTGGGCTTGCCTTGCTCCCCAGAGGAAAAGACTCAGAGTCTAGAAGCCTTGGGGCACTAGTACGAAGCCAGAACAAATAGACCCACCTCATCCATCAGTCGTGAGGGCCAGTGACCTCATTCCGAGGATAGCACCAAGCACCATCTGCAAGTCTTCTGTAGTGTACAGAGCCTGTCTACAGCCCTTTCAGTCGCTGCTTTCATTACAGCCCTGTGTGCCAAGGATTATCCTTACCCCCATTTTACAGGTATTCAAGTTGAACTTCTAGTAAAGTGAATTAACCAAGATCATTCTCAAAGGACTCATCCCACTACCTCTGTTAAGTTACCAAAAATAACTATTAGTATTATTATCATTTTTGAGCATCTCTTGTGTGACAGACATATGACTAGCGCCTTCACTTCCATTAGCTTGTTGGTCCTTTAGAAAAACCCCAGAAGTGGGTTAAAGGTACTTCATTTCATAGACCCAGAGGAGGCAATAATAACAGGTCATACTTGGTGCCAGCCACTGTTCTAAACATTTTAATGTGCATTATTTCACTTAATATTTCCAAAAATCCTGTGAGAATAATTGTGAGTACCATCTCTATTTTAGATATGGGAACAAAGGCTCAGAGAGATCAAGTAAGATGTCGGAGGACACACAGTGAGGAAGCAGCAGAATGGGGATTGAAGCAGCAGAATGGGGATTTGAAGCAAGGATTCTTACCACTATTTCACAGTCTGTGCAACTTACCCAAGGTGACATATCTATGGGGTATCAGAATCTGATTAGAACCTCTGTCCAACTGAAAACCTAGAATCTTCCAAGAGTAAGACTGAAGGGGCTGTTGGGTCACATGGGCTTTCTCCTCTATACCTTAGAAAAAAAAAACCCTAGAATTAATCCCCATAAACAAGATGAATGGAGGCAGACCCCTCTAGGGCAGCCTCAGGCTGGTTGGGACTGACAAAGCTGGGGCCCAGCCCAATACCTTTTGCCAGATTTTTTCTCTGCCTGCTACTTGCTGGCTGAATCCAGCCCCAGGTTCTCCTTCCCTCCCTCGGGCCCCTTTTTATAAGCGTTGGATGGCCCAGGCTCAGTGGCTCAACCTGTAATCCCAGCACTTTGGGAAGCCAAGGCGAGTGGATTGCCTGAGCCCACGGGTTCGAGACCACCTCAGGCAACTTGACCAGACCTCATCTCTACAGTAAATAAAAAATTAGCCAGACATGGTAGTGCACGCCTGCAGTACCGGCTACTTGGAAGGCTGAGGCGGAAGGATAGCTGGAGCCCACCAGGTCGATGCCGGGAGGGTGGTGAGTGGGCCATGGCACTCCAGCCTGGGTGACAGAGTGAGACTCCAATTAAAAATAAAATAAAGTAAGAGCTGGATGGAAGGCAGAGGGGATAGTCTGGACAGAGAGAAGGTCCCTAGCAGCCCTGTCTGCCCCTCTGGGAGCAGGGAAGAGGAGACAAATGGGGAGTAAGGGAGAGGTTCTGGAGTTGTGAGGATGAGGTAACCTAGCAACCACTGGGCTCAGCGCAGTCACAAAGCAGGCAGGCTTGCCCACAGAGCCAGGAGCCTTCCCCTCAATTTGTCCTCTTGCTCCTTTCCTGCTAGGGCAGCAGGGCTTCTCATCCAATGCTATAGCGAGCACTTCCTTGGTGAGTCCAGGGACCTCTTGGGGGAGGAGGTGGACACTAGAGGGCCCAGGGGTACAGAGGTAGAAAGGGAAGTTCTGTGGTTGGATTGTGGGAACGTTCATACCCGTCTGCCCACGTGCACACATGCATGTGAATTGGGTCATGATGCAAGTCTGTTCTAAAGCGTGCCTTTTCCTGAAGGCAGGTGGATTTGAGGTTTCCAGATGCCCTATTCCCAAACTTGCATAATCTCAGCAGTCTAGGACCTGGCCCCTGGCATTAAGTCTGTCCAAAGTTTCCTTTGTAGGAAACGGTGCCAACTGTTTTTAGAGAAAATATCAGGAGCCTGCGAGCCTGAATGCCTGGGTTCTAGTCCCTTGCTGTGAGACTCCACATGTTTCTCCCTTCTCTGGTCTCAGATAATGCCAGCTCATCCCACCCTAGCCTAATGAAAGCTAGCACTGGGGGGATCTCTGGGGTCCCTTGCAGATCCTGTGACTCTAAGGCTTAATTCTCAGAAGGCATTGATGCTCTTCCCTAGCACTTTGGCTATATCTAATATATGTATTTATTTCAGGTCTAGAGATTTAGATTAATCACAATTCTTTGTTTTCACACCATCTCTCATCCGTGTCCTTTCATTAGTTCATTTGATAATATGAACTCCAGTAAATGCACCGCCCAAACCAAGAACCAGACTGTTACCACTAACATGCCTCCTTCCGGGCTCTTCTACCCATATCCCAGCTGAGGCAGCCACTCTGAACTCTAGCTAGCATTTCCCTGCTCTTTGCCATTGTTGCTGTCTTCTCACCTTTATGATCATGTTGCTTTTATTTTTAGAAACTTTTATTTTTAGAAAGGATCTTATGTATGTGGCCTTCTGGAATGTGCTCTCCATGACTTAGCACTAAGATTCATAAGATTCATCCAATAAAATGTCCCATCGTCTGAATGGACCACAGCTTACCTATCCATTTTTTGACCCTTGGATATTTGGGTTGTTGCCAGGTTTTTGCTATATGAGTATTTTTTTTTTTTTTTTTTTGAGTTGGAGTCTCACTCCATTGCCCAGGCTGGAGTGCAGTGGCACACACACACCCAGCATTGACCTGCTGGGTTCCAGCGATTCTTCCACCTCAGCCTTCCAAGTAGCCGGAATTACAGGTGTGCGCTATCACGCCTGGCTAATTTTTTATTTATTATAGAGACGAGGTTTCACCAAGTTGCCCAGGCTGGTCTTGAACCCGGGGGCCCAGACGATCCACTGACCTCAGCCTCCCAAAGTGCTGGGATTACAGAGCGTGCCACGGAACCCGGCCATATGAATTTTCTTATAAGTAGCCCTTGTTGCCCATCTGTGAGAGTTTCTCCTGTATCTGGGAGATAAATTGCTGGATGATACAGCACACAAATATTCGATTTTATAAGATATTGCCATTTCTCCCCCCAAGAGTCTGTTTCAGTTTACTCCCACCACCAGTCCATGGGAATTCCTGTTCTCCATCTTCAGCACTAAGCACCAAGTGCATTCGTCTTTATTCCATTAGGAACCACACAATGGCTACAGACCTTCAATTGACTGAACATCCACTGATGAGGTCAGGCCCCCAAATGCCCATCCTGCTGACTGAGGAGGGAGTGAGAGGGTAGGGATGGGTGGAAGACAAAGTTAGTCTTGGGGGAGCTCAACAGACAGAGGGTCCCAGAAAGGCAGTTTTTCCTGGCCTTCCACTGCCAGACAGGGAGGCTTCCAGTGGGTCCTCAGGCCTAAGTGAGCCCCGGTTATGGGTGGGGACCCCTGATCAGAAGAAGACCTACCTGAGCAGGGGCCAGGAGCACTGAGCACAGAAATTCCAGGTGCTTTCAGGAGGCAATTTCCTCTGTTACTTGGGGGGAAAGGAAGCCAGCTAACTGCAAATTTCAGAGAGGGTTTACTTTATTTCTTTAAGTCCCAGATCCCTTAGAGGCGAATGGAGAATGGAACAGGAAGCTCAGGGGCCTGGCCAGCGAAGTCCTCAGAGGGTCCCAGGGCAGCGTGCCCTGCTTAGCATATCCAGAGCCCGTCTGCACTCCTCCAGAGGGACTCCCTTCAGCCAGGGTCACTGGGAGAAGGGAGTGCAGACAGCGATCAGGCAGGTGGTCCCAGCAGACCCCAGCGGAAGCCGCCCACCTTTGCTGACCTCAACCTCCTCCTCCAGGGACACAGCATCCTCAGGAGGGGGAGGGGTGCAGGCTGAAGGACAGAGAACCTGAGACGCCTTGTCTCCAGCAAAGCGTAACAAGAACTTGAAGCTTCCCTACAGCGTCACAGCCCTGATAGCTGCCCTATCAGCTCTGAAACTCCTGGGAGGGGCCCCCATGGGAAACGGACTCCTGATCTGGTCTGGGCTCTAGCTTTGGTGCCTAGATGCTGAGCCCGGGCTGCTGAGTCCGGGCCAAGACAGCCCCTGAGGGCATGGGGGAGGATGACAGCATATAGCCAGCTTCTTCTGTGCTATCAACAGTTTTGTTTGGGGAGAGGCCCTTGCTGGGGTCAGCCTCCTGCCCCTAGGGAGTACATATAAGGTACCTTTGCTCCATCCCAGATGTTTGGACGAGTAGGTGGGTCTGTGACTTCTCTTTCTTGTTTTAGATATGATCTCTGGGAGAAAACGGGGGGCCTGGAAGAGTCCATCTGAGTTTCCTCAAATGGATCCTAGCTCCCTGCTAAGGCATCTGGTTCACTAGGACCAGGCTGCACCTGCTGGGAAAGGACTCAGAGGAAGGCCTGGCTTTGGGTACCATAGGGGTGGCAGTGAAATCTAGGAAACCAGATTTCAGAGTTCCTCAGGAATGGACTCTGGAATAAGTACTGAGCCCTGAGCTGGAGCGGATAGGACTGCCAGAGGAGGCTCCATTCGTCTCTCCTTAAACCCTCTCCTTCAGTCCTCAGGCTGAGCTGAAACCTGAGAAAAAGTCAGAGCCCAGACCGAGGAGCCACGGGGACAGTGAACGACAGAAGGAACTGGTGATCCCAGGGATCGTGGATTTTGAGCAGATCTCAAAGGCTCTGAAGACTTCCAAGCCTCCAACCCCTGGCACCTACCGCTTTGGCCGCCTCAGCCACCACTCATTCTTCTCCCGGCACCATCCCCACCCCCAGCATGTGACCCACATCCAAGGTAGGGCCTGGTTGGTGGGTTGGGGGGTGGAGGGAGCATCACTACTTGGCCCTGAGCACTGTAAAGGCAGTATTGACCTCGGTCCCAGTTCCCAGGCTGGGACCCAGAGAGCATGGGGGCCTGGCCAGGGTCCCAGAGTTCTACTTGGGGGGCAGGAGAGAAGCACAGCTCCAAGGGGAGATGGCAGGTCCCCTACAGGACTCTCCTCACTGCCAGATTCTCCCATTTTCCAAATCAGAGTGAGAGATGAATGTTCTGCCCAAAGCTGTGCTCTGTTCTCCAGCTCCAGCTATGTCATCCACTCAGCCTTGGCTATGTCATCCACTCAGCCTTCCATCGACTGAGTGTGAACTTTGGGGTGGAGTGGGGCTGGGAATACAATAGTGAACAAGAAGACATAATGGCTGCCTTCTTGGAGCTGACCTCTAGCGGAGAGAGGGGTAGAGGTCAGGTGTCAGGTACCAAGGTTGCAGAGGGGAGTTGCTGTTTTTATAAGGTGGTAGTGGGAGACCTAGCCAATAACATGACATTTGAGGAAAGAACCGAAGGAAGAGAGTGCATATGGTGGTGGTGGGGGGGTGTTTCTGGCAGAGGGACCAGTGAAGGTGAAGGCCTGGAGGCAAGCTCCTGACTCTACTGGAGGAGAAGCAGGAAGCCAAACCGGCTGGAGCAGAGGAGGAGGGAGAGAAAGGAACAACATCAGGGAGGCAGTGGACCCAGACTGGGTAGGCCACGTAGGCTACAGCATCGCCATTAAGCCACCTCACTGAGTCAGAGGGAGCCATTGGAAAGTTGATAGCACAGAAGTGAGGTTTTTTTTGTTGTTGTTGTTTGTTTGTTTGTTTTTGTTTTTTTGTTTTTTTGTTTTTGAGTTGGAGTCTCACTCTGTCGCCCAGACTGGAGTGCAGTGGCCGCTCCCGGCCACCGCAGCCTCGACCT